>NC_056750.1:623197152-623469652 GCF_019279795.1 Protopterus annectens | reverse complement strand
TGCAGCAACCCCTCTGCGGAAAGACACCACCAGAGATCTATTCTGTCACCTCTCCTCTTTTCTAGCTACGTTAGCAAACTCTCTTTTGATTCACCCCATCTTTCTCATCTGCGTTATGCTGATGTCTTGGTTCTACTCCTCTAACCATTGTCTCTTCTCTTGAACTCAAATTTTAGGCTGATTTTCATGCCCTTATTCAATGGGTTAGTGATAAACAATTACTGCTTAACTCCTCAAAACAAAGTCAATGCTTTTTGGTACTGGGCAAAAAATCATTTCTATCTCCAGACTTCTACAAATACTCTGTCATCTGAGTAACACTATTAAAAATGTTACTTCAGTTAAATACCTAGGGATTTGGTTGGACCTCTTTCTAAAGTTCTGTTTCCACCTGGACTACACACACACACACACACACACACACACACACACACACACACACACACACACTCACACACACACACACACACACACACACACACACACACACACAGACACACACACACACACACACACACAAAACCAACTCTGTCCTATTCTGTGCCAATGTGATCCCCCCCTCTTCTTTATAGACCAAGTAGGAATGTTGTAAGCTAAGGTATCTTACTGGCTCTGCTAGGATATGGTCTCCCACTGATTGATGCAACCTATAAAAGAAATGCATCCACCTTTCACTTCATCTCAAATGCCATATGCAGATTCATCACTTTTTCACCAAGAAATGAATACCACTGCAAAACCACTGAAAAATCTAACTGGCTACCTGTAAAACAACAAGTTGACTTTCTACTCACCTCTTAGCTGTTTAAACTTATCAAGAATGAGACCTTCCACATACTAGCTTCCAGACTATTCAGAAATTCAGCAACATACAATCTTAACCACTTAGGTCTTCTCCTTCAAATCCCACAGAGTAGACTTCAACGTGCAGACTATGCTTTCTCAGTCCTTGGTCCTAAACTGTGGACAGCTCTCTTTTCTTTTCTTAAAGATAATTCTTCTTAACCCATTTTCTGATCAGAACTAAAAGCACTTAGAAGGCTCTAGGAAAATGCAACCCCAGCTCTCTCTGGTCATATAACCTAGCTCCTGCCTACCGTTCTTCCCTCTGCATATCTTGCTCCGCTTTTCATTATGATTCTTTTAGCATGCCAAGCCTGATATCCACTCCGTATATGATACATCCATATTTTTGTTATGACAGTCACTCTGTATATAATGTCAGGCATCTATTGTCTTTATAACCTCAAGACAAGTCTGATATTCACTATGTTTATAATAAATGTACATATTGCATTTTATCATTCATTCCCTAGTTGATATATCTATTGTGTTTACTCTTTTTACTATTTTTTGTTTTTGCAGTGTTTAGTATTTTATATAGATGTGAGATTGATTGACTCGGGGTATCACCAATATTAGCAGCAGTATAATAATCAGAAGCAGGGGGGTGTGAGCATTCAGGTAAATCAAAGACAGCCAAAAGTGATGGAAAGCAAATGAAGTAGTACATCCAAAACATGGCAACTTATGCCAGTACCTTAGATTGTGACCCAAAAAAAGTACAATATTCTATAAATGCTCGTGCTGAGTGATCATGACAGCACATTAATATTAGATAATAAGGTTTTATCCAGCTAGTCTTTATGTTTTGCTTTTTAGACTATAGTCAAGAGGAAATGTTTAATTACTTGTACATATAGGTTTGAGGTTAATTTTGCCATGCCACCTCTGGAGTGCTGCAGTATTTAAGATATAGAGTACAATTTGTACATTATTACTGTAGTATACAGTAAGCGCATATAAGGAAATGTTCAACGTTATGTTAACTCTATTAATATTTAATTGCTGCGGTGGTGCAGCAGTTAGCATTGTCACCTTACAGCAAGAGGTTCTCCCGTTCGATTCTCGGCTGCACTGCCTTCTGTGTGGAGTCTGCATGTCCTCCCCGCAGTCAAGTGACATTTAAAGACATGCAGGTAGATGCATTTGTGAATGGGTGTGCCTTCTTTGAAGGTTGGGAGTCGGGCTGGCAACTCGACACCGTAAAAATCCACTGCCAATCATTAGCGGACCAGAGTTCTGCTGTGGCATCCCCTAACCGGGAAAAGCCGAAAGACTTTACTATTAATATTGCAGCATTTTGCAAAAGATCAGCATAATGTAAGTTAGCGCTGTTAATCTTGCAGTATTTTGAAACAGGTCATTTTCTATAAAGTGCCATGTAATATTCGACTTATTTCTTGTAGACGTTTGTCTTCTTGCATATAAAAAACAATCCTTTTTTCTTATTTTAGATGGAAGATCCAAGCACAATCCCCATGCAGTGTTTCCTGTGGTGGTGGGTTGATGCAAAGAGAGGTGGTGTGTGTCCAAGAAGAGCTAAGATCTGACAAAGTAGTACCAAATGAAGACTGTGACTCTACAACTCAGCCTCGCCTCACAGAACCTTGCAACATTAATCCATGCCCTCCAAGGTATCAGCAAAACTTACCCCAGAAAAAAGTAATGAAGACATTGTGAGACAAATATAATATTGTTTTCAGAGTGTTGCCCATGTCTTCTACATCTGTTATCTCATTTAGAAACAGACAGAGACTTTTAGTTACCAGTGTTTAGTATCATTCCTGAGGTCAACACATGTATATGTTGCAGGATACAGGTATATGTTATTGCAAAATATTTCCTTATATGAAACATACATTAATCACAGAGAATAATACATGTGTATACAAGTCAGATAATGGTGGAACACATCTGTAAAATAAATGTTTAGATTTGTTTTTAATTTTTTTTTGTCTAATGGTTTGATAATTTATCACAACATTATTTAGAATCATCAGACAAGGTATAAACTGCTGATGACAAGTAAAAGGTTATGGTAGTAAGTGATGAAAAGGGAGCCCTAACAGAGATTATAGGTCACCTCTGTGTGTACACTCACTCAAAACTTCTTACCATAGACAGAACTGTCATGTTCTCCACCTCGTGGCATAAAAAAAAAAAAACGTTGCAAGCCTCCATTCGTGCTGCTTTTTCAGACAGCTAGTTCTCTCCAGGGTCTAGACACCAGAATATTGCTTCATGTGTTAGCAGACAGTTGGCTCTAATCTGTATGGTAACAGTCAGGACAACCAGGTGATAGTAGTAAGCTGAAAAATATTTTTTTCTTAATGTAATTATGAGTAGGTCTTAATAAAGTACAGGATGGCATGCACCATCACTTCATGAAAGCAGACTACTGAACTTTTGTATCATACATGCCCAGGAATAGCTCTGCTCTGGAATTATGGGTATTGTTTCCAAACCCATCTCCCATGTTATTACAGTGCTTGCTGGTAGAAAGGCGATGTTTTCAAGGCAAATTTGAGATATTTCCTAATAGTGTATAAACGTTACTAAAATGCATTTGAAGATGGCAGGCATAATATTTGCTTTATAACTATATGTCAGATAATGAAATATACCTGTTTTGATTTGGTACAATGAGTTAATAGTCGGCTTTCTTCTGTCATTTAGCTGGACCATATCTGAAGCAGGAAATTGTTCTGCTGTTTGCGGCCATGGTGTTGTCGAACAGAAGGTGATCTGTGTTCAGTTTCACAACGGTTCCTTTACCAGAGTAGACGAAAATCAGTGCACATTTGCAGAAAAGCCTGCAAACTTTGTGGAGTGTGTGGTCGACATCTGCCCATTAGGATGGGATGAGGTAAGTTATTCTCATCAGCTTGTTTATTCTTCTTAGAAAGTACCAAAAAGCTAGAAGTCATACTCCTTAGGAAATTGTACATGGCTGTATTTTGAAACACAGCTGACAAACCAAGACAGTTTAAGAAGATTAATCTAAGAAGATTAATCTTAACTAAATTTGACAAATATTTTTGCATTATGTTGTGATACCAGGAATAAACTACAAAAGGCACAGTTATACAAGGCCAGTATGTTGCATAAAATAAACAACTAGCTTTTTGCTGCAGTATAAAATTAGATCATATTTTAACTGGAGAGCCATAACACAGTAAGAACAACACACTGGCATATCATGGTGTACCATTCTTTATAAAGATGCTCAGCTAAAAGTGCAACAAATATTGCACAAAATGTATCATAAACTGCCTTATTAAGATAGGTTCAACTGATTTGTCTTGTGTATCTGGAAAAGAAAAATTGTGACAGAAAAACAGGCAATGAATATTTGGGATGATTTATTCTACTGCACCATCCTTGTAAATTGTAAGTCACTTATGTTAAGTGCTACTGGTATGATGCACTGTGTTAGGTAAATATAAAGAGATTCTCAATGATATGGTAGACATGATATGGTAGACTATGGACAGACTCAGGCACAGGAAAAGTTAGAAACATTCTAAAGGAAGAGGTACAAGAACTACATGATATTTGAGATGGGGGTGTAATGGCTGCAGAGTGGCTTTGCATTTCTAAAGTACAGGTTGTGCATCTGCACTCAAACTGGAGGACAGGAGAAAAAAGAAATGTGGCAGGATGACTACAAGCTTTTCTAGTAAAGAAGAAGAAGAAAAGAATGCAGTCATCACAATAATGGAACAAATGGAGCACATCTGTAGGGTCATCAGAACTAGGAAGGTTAGATTCGCAAGACAAAAGAGTGGAGAGAAACAAAACAGGAGAAGCGTTGAACATCAGTTGGTAGGTGAGAAAGAGGAGATGAAGCCGTTGAAGTTGTAATTAAAGAATTTGTGTTTGTGATGGTTAATTTTTTTTTCCTGGAACCTACCTAAAAGTAAAGGGACGACAGGTCTCATAGGACATACACAAGAGAAGTGCAATGAACTGGGGAGGTCCTGTAAAGATCTAGGAGAATAAATATTATCTCAGATTTTAGATGGTGTCTTGTGTTTACAGACTAATGAAGTTTAATGAAGAGAAATTTAAAAATCATCTGGTTAAACTGCTTTTTCAGGTGGCTATGATTTAATGTCAAGTGTATAGAACCTTAAAAAGCCTTTCCTATTGCTCAGGAGTATATAGTAGGTAAAGAAGAAAGCATTACATAAATGGTTTACTATCAAAATCAAGAATCACACTTCTTCATGTATGTACTTAGCTGAAAATAAATATTGAAAATAAAAAAGTTATTTCGTCAAAATGACGACAGTGATAATGTCAGTAATTCACAATTCAATATTATTGACATTACCCAGGTTTCCTTGACTGCCAGTGATTTTCTACTTACGTTTTTCAGGGGGGCTGCACCCTCACCCCCCCATACCCCCTGCATATTATATATACAACCTCCAAGATCACATTACAGTGAGGAAAAGGGTAAATTTCCAGATCACCAATGTAGTGCGATCTCCAAGCAGAACGTCAACCTCATATGAGCGAATGTACACTAGCATTCCTAAGGTGGATTAGAACATTTTCAGATCAGCATTATGGAAACTGGGAACCATTTAGATCCCTGGAGCCACACACTCCAGGGATTTAAACCTTGTCATCACAATAAACAAAACATGCTGGAGGGATAGGTTCCTAACCCAGAGACTCCCCAGACTCTGGAATAGACTGCCCATACATGTCAACCAGAGCACCTCTTTGGCCCTCTTCAAAAGGAACCTTGATGATTGAATGGGAAAAAGGAAATTCACCCCGGGGATCACGTCAGTTGCCCTGCTAGACAGGGGTCCAGGGAAGTAAATAGTGTGGGAAGAAATAGCCAGGGAATTGTTATGGATAGGCTTGTAAAGGTCCTAGGGCCGATAGCCTAGTACCAACCTATGAACCATACATTCGACTATCCCAGTTTCGTGTAACTGCCGTTCCACATTTTGATAGTAAACCCTACATAAAATGTGCATAACGTAATGGATAGAAAGAAATTGTGTTTAAATAGGGGTGGTGGTGTTGAGGAGTTGTAAGTGATCTTGTCGAGATCCAGCTGAGGAAGACCTTCACAAACTTCCTAATTCTGAGGTTCATAATATACAATCACGCAGAGATCACTGAGGTGCTCATACCCTTCTTATAGTTTCTTTTATTCATATATTCATTAAAATTGTTTTTAAGTTCATTTGCTCTACTTCTTTTTTCATATTTGATGACAGTTTACTGACTTTACTCTAGTCCTGTAAGGCAAGTTACAAACCTATTTATTCTTTATTTGCATTTATTTCAAACATCGGGAGAATACTCCCAGGCTGTACATTTATTGTATGGTATTAATGGTTGAGGGTGGCAGAATGAGACAGTAAGTAGCACTGTCACCCCATAACAAGATGTTCTCCAGTTTAATTATCAGCTGTGGTGCCTTCTGTGTGGAGTCTGCATGTCTTTTCTATATTATTACGAGTTTTCTCCTGGTACTTGAGTTTCTGCCCACCTCCCAAAGACATACAGTAACATGACTATCAAATCTAAATTGTTCCTAAGTGTGCAAACAATGTGTGATATGAAAGAAGGACCTGGTGATGTACTTCTATTCCATTTTTGCATAGTAAACTCCATGGATGGTGTCCACTGTTGAAGTTGCTATAGGAGTCAGATGTAACTTGCAAATATGAATGGAATAAATTACTAAAATTGCTGACTTGAACACCCATCATATTAAACACTGGATAGATACCCCTTCGTAGTCTGCATTCATCCAAGTAAAAGAGCCTTTGAATTAGTTCCATTATCAAGATTTTTTACTTCACAAATTCTTTTTGTGTGACTTTTACAGCATTTTTTTCTAAGTAGATTAGATTTTTAGTACAAAAGGAGAAGAAAGCAACATTTGCTTTAAATATAGATCTGCAAAGAATTTTTAAAGGCGACTCTTTATTGGGTATAAATATTTGTGATATGTTACAGTCAAATCAACGCTTTAGTGTTTATCTGTAAATCTTTCAAAGTCATTCATCTTAAGCAGTGATTATTAAATTTGTATGGAGAATCTGTACATTTTTTATGAATGGGACTACTGCACACTTACACTGAAATCTGAATTATTTCTAGAGCCTGGTTCAATGTCACAGAAAGAAGGACCACATTTTTGAATTTTATACGTGACTGAGCACTAAACATTTACAGGAGAATTCAAAAACTATTTTTCTGTCAGGCTAAAGCCCCCACACCACCCATACAAGAAGCTACATGCCATTTACCCCCATTACTAATATAACCTACTTTAAGTGTAATGCACCTCTGGAGAATGGGAATTACCCCTTGCAGCAATCTCCACTGAACAGAGTACCTTATCAATCCCAGCAACCTCACAACAGCAGCTGTTGAGAAAAATATTTACTGTAATGAAGCCGCAACCATTTATCCCCATCAGGGTCAAATGACATTAGGTTGAGTATAAAGCTGATCAATTACACATCTTTTTTGCCATCACCAACAAATGTTTTGTTCAGATATGATGCTTTACCTTTATGCTACTGACAACACTAGTGAATTTTAATTTCCATCGCCCACATTTGGATATGCTTGCCACCAGTGGCATTTATTATTATTTTTTTATACTTTCTCTTAAAGTTGTATCTGTTATTGTTTGCTACGTACATAGCTATATAACCACTTAATGATTTTAGCATGCCTGAGTTATATTAATCATTTAAAGACTTTTGCTAAGGCCAGGCTTTGATAGCATGAATGATGCTCAGTGAAAAGCAGATAGGGTCAAAAAATAAAAGAGTAAACACCCTTTGATAAATCCCTGTTGTTCCTGATTTAGTTTTAATTTATTTAACCTTATTTCTTCCCATATTAAAGAATACACAATTTTGTTGGCCTTTACACAAAATGCATGTTAGGTGGTGTAAAAGTTGTCAGGCCTAATTTAGGACCCACTTTGTGAACTGCGGTTGCCAGACCCTATTTTCAAATACTGCCTGTTTGGATAGACTTGTTAAGTATAATTTATACCCATTGCCATTTGATAATAATAATTATATAGCTGCTTAGAAATAACCCTAGAATACTGTCTGTTCTGTGGAACTCATCAATATTCATAGAGTAGCATTATCCTTCCGTATATGGATACCTTCTTCACAGCAGTCTTGTTGAGAGACCCATGCTGGTTTCGGAATCTTACAGGGAAGTCTTTCATATGGTCTGATTACTCCGTTGATCTGAAAAAATTGCTTCTTTAAAAAGGGAGATGTGGATCAGTGGAATAGATTTCTGGAATGGGAGATGGATAAAGAATTCATGGACCATTGAATGAGGGCAATGGGACAGTTGATGAAGGAATAGCAGAGAAGACATTGATGGCAGGAGGTGAAACATTGCATGCACATAGAAGAAACAAGTGATCAGCTTATTATCTTCTGCCATTTAGCAAAATGCAATGTAATGTAATATGAAAATATCTGGGTTGAAATATTAGTATATTGGCTAGTCAAGCAATAAAAGATAAAATCGGACTTCAAGTGAGCAGACCTCAGGAGGCCATTAACGCAGAATGGTATTAGAAAAGTAAAAATGAGAAAGCTGAGGGAAGGAGAATATGACCAAAGGTCACCAGAGGAGTACACTTATGAGAGGTGGCACAGGGAATGCTGACAGGAGAAATCTGGAGATGCAGCTGTAAATGGAGTACAAGGAGACAGAAGCAAAGGGTGAATGACAGGAGAAGATAGCAGTGACAAGGGATGAAGGGAAGACAGAGCAGATATGGCTGTCTAAGATGCAATATCAAAAGGAAAGCAGGAAGGGCGTTTGCCAAAAGCAAAATGATATGGGCAGGGATGAAGGCGAGAGAGGGGGGGGGAGAGAGAGAGAAAGAGAGAGAGAGAGAGGATTGGAGATATCTTGGGAAAGGGCACACAAGGGCAGCAAAGGAATCAGATGTTACACAAGGAAGGTAGTAAACAAGAGAGGAGGCACAGTGATAGTGGAGTGGAAAGGATGCTAATACGAGAGTAGTGGTATTTTTATTTATTCATTTATTTATTTTAATTTGTTAACCAGAATTGAGCACTGAACTCAAGGGACCATTTACAGGTTCTTCCTGGAATACAAGGAAGATATTTTAAAATATAAAATTTCCATAACAAGCAAGTAAACGATACAATTCAAATAGTCATTACACAAAATCAAATAAGATCCCATTAATCTAAATGTCTCACACCTCCCCAGGCCAGAGCTCAAGTGGATGAACTCAGTTCACCAAAACTTATGCTAACTGAAATGTTTAACTTATTTTTATTGGAAAAAACATCAAGCAGTTTGATGACAGGACTTGCTCAATAACTGTATTCTGGCATGCTGCTTACATCAATTGCTTACATTTCCACTCTGTATTGTAAGCTTGAAAATGTACCTGCTATGCATCAACATACCGTAAATGCTGGGCATCAGCAGTGACAAACAGCTGGTATTATAGGAATGGCCTAATTACTCATAAGCTTGTTTGCCATAAATGTGACTGCTTGTCTAGTAGCAGTTTCTTAAACTGCAATTTTGTGTAGGAAAGAAGAAACAGATTTGCATGTCAGAATTTTATAATGTGTGATATCAGTAAAGATAAAATAACCCACACTTTATGCAGACATTCTTTGGAAGCTGTTCACTGTTGTGCTTTTAGATTCTAAATTGTATCTGTATTATATAGTCATCCTCTGAATGATGTCCTCCCCAGTAAGCTTTTTAATCTTATCACACTTGGGTTATCTGCCTGCAGGTAGCCCACAATCAGCCCGAATACCAGAGTCTTGGGATTTCTGCATCAGTTGCTGTTGCCTTTTCCATGACATCAGGTGGTCAGGGGTATAAAATATGCAGCCGATGCCATTAAATCAGTCTTTCTTGCTGAGAAGGAGCCCGAAGCAGAAGCATTTCGCAAGTGCCAGTTGGCCACTACCTGAAATTTTCATTTTTTCGAGTTTCAGACCTGAAGTCTTCTAAAGTTAAGTACCCCACTGGGGATTCTTTTTTCTTGCTCTAACCGATGTCAGAAAAAATTAACAATTGTCTTGCCTGTGGAAAGCAAATACCTCACAGAGATTTTTATTCTTACTGTGTCACCTGTGTAGGCCCAGAGTACGACATCCCTCGCTGTCAGTTTTGTGCCTCGTTTAATGCCCGAACCATTCGTCGTCGGGATATTTTTGTAGCTAAATTCTTTCGGTCTCATTCTCCATATTCCAAAATGGCTTTGGTAAGCCATCCGACTACCGATCTTCCGAAAAAGCGCAAAGACAAAGACAGAGACAGACCACAAAGGTCAGAAACTGCCAGCAATGCTTCTGCTAAGCTAGTTGCCAGTCCGCCGATGCTCAGTGAGGCGCCTTTGCAGCCCCTGATGCCCACTTCTACAGATTTGCAGGCCTCTGCTGAGACCCATTTGGAGTCTGGTGTGCCGCGAGATACTTCTTCGACTATGGAACCTGTGGATGTCTCTACCCTTGGATGGGTCCGGAGCCGCTATGCAGGCACCGGCTTCTGAGGGTGTATTCCGACCTACCAGTATTCATATTAAACTGACAAATTCATTTCCAACTAAAACTACTGAGTTTCTCAGGCCCAGAGTTTGCACTATGCCTAGAAAACCGACATTCAAATTGCATGCTCAAGCTCCACTGCCACAAAAACAAATGCTTAGAATGGCTGAAGACCTTATTACTCTAATTAGAGGAAGCCAGCCTTCCCCTGCCAAAAGACAAAGAATTGAATTTCCTTCTGATTCTACAGACCAGGAGTCTGATAACTCTGACCCTTCTGATTACCAGGACATACCCTTATCTACCTATGAGGACTCAGATGCAGAGGAATCCATTCCCTATGCCTCCCCTCCAGAGGATTTTTCTTTTGGTGAAACCTTGCATACCTTAAGAGAGCACTTCCCCTGGGAATGCCAGGACTATCCTCAGTACAAAAAGGGACTCAGGGAATTTTTAGATTTGCCACAGCACAGGCCTCTAGCTATACCCCCTGTCCTGGATATTGTAGATGATGTCTTCTTGGAGTTCAGTCTTACTCCTGACAGCTTACCACCAGCTCCTAGAAAACCTGACAGGTACTACAGGTACCTGACTCTCACAAATTTCTCTTTAGGAATCCTACTGCGGATCCATAGACTATTTCCCAGGGACCTAAAGGCATTAAGGCTACTATAGCCAAAAAACCCTACCCCGTCAGACAGGGATGCTAAAGCTTTAGACAGATGGGGTAAGAAGGTATATACCTCTGCAACTCTTGCCATCAAAGCTTTGAATTGCCAGTTTCACATGTTGAAGTCCCAGCAACATATTATGAAACTAATTAAACAAAAAATGGTGTTACTTCCAGATACTGCAGAAAATAAAGATTTACAAGAGTTAATGCATTCTGCAAAACAAGTTAGTAAATATAATTTGCAGTGTGGGTTTGATGCCTTAGAAGCATCTTGCAGGGCTGCTGTCACTGGGTCTGTACTGAGAAGGCATGCTTGGCTAAAGGAACAAGTCTTGCCTGATCATGTCATAGCAAAATTACTAGATGCTCCGTTAAATCAGGAGAGTTTGTTTGGCACAAAAACAGAAGAAGTTCTTAAAAAGATGGAAGAAAAAGCTAAATCTATGCAAACCGTCAAAGATTTCTTACAAGTGCAGCCACCTAGATTCAGTAGGCATTGGGACTTCAAAAAACTGGTTCTTTTCAGTCCCTCTCAAGCCTTCTCAGTTCAAACCCAGGGGAAAAAGACCACCAATACTACAGTCTCAGGGTATGCAGAGATATAAACAATGGAGTGTTTCCACCTCAAAACCAGGGAGTGGTAAGCCACCCCCATATTGAAAAAGTTCACAATGACTTTCCAATTATCCTTTCCAGCCATGCTCAAGTACTTGCGCCCCTAGGAGGAAAACTCGCCCTTCATGAAAAAAACTGGATGTCCATTACTCAGCACCGATGGGTTCTAAACATTGTATCCTAGGGATACAGATTCTACTTCCACTCACTGCCAACTCCAAGTGGGTTGCCAGACCTTCCTCCAAACCAGTGGGCAGACGCACAAAAACAAGTACTTTCCCTTCTCCATATCAGGGCTATTCAACCTGTTCCAGTAGAACAGAGGGGACAGGGTTTCTACTCCAGACTGTTCCTGGTGCCCAGAAAAGAGGGCTCTTGGCACCCTATCCTGGATCTATCTATTCTCAACACCTTTCTGGTGGTCCCAAAATTCAAAATGCTTACATTGCAACAGCTTCTTCCTTTGCTAGCCAAGGATGCCTGGTTACTCACCCTAGACTTAAAAGAAGCTTATCTGCACATCTCCATAAGGGAGTCTTGCAGCAAATATCTACATTTCAGGGCAGGCTCTATGCACTATCAGTTCTCTGCACTTTCCTTTGGCTTATCTACTGTGCCCAGAGTATTCACAAAATGCCTGGCTCCAGCCATTGCATACTGCAGGCAGAGAAATATTCAAATCTACCCATACTTGGATGATTGCCTGATTCAGGTGGACAGTCAGGAATTGCTACTTCAGCACCTGGCATTTGTAAAAGGACTTCTAACTTCACTGGGATACACCATCAACGAAAAGAAATCACAACTGGTGCCCAGCCAACAAATTGTATTCCTGGGAGCAAGCTTGAACACAACTTCCCAGATGGCATTCCTCACTCCAGAAAAGCAGGTCCATTTGACAAACTTTTTCAAACTAATGGCCAACAAAACCCAGCTATCTGCAAGGAAAATACTGCAAGCCCTAGGATTCATGGCTTCATGCATTCTGCTAATTCTATATGTGAGACTGCATATGAGGAAACTTCAATGGTACTTAACAAATCTCTGGTGTCAACATTCTCAGGACCTGGAAACTGTGATTCCTATCATACCTTGCCTAAGGTCAGAGTTCCTTTGGTGGGCAGAAGCATGCAACCACAACAAGGGACTTCCTTTCACTCAACCCCTCACCGCCCAAACCCTGACAACAGATGCATCAGACTATGCATGGGGGGCTCACATAGCAGGCAAATGCATTCAAGGCAAATGGAGCCCAGAACAAATTCCCCTGCATATCAATCAAAAAGAGATGCTAGCTGTACCAAATGCTCTGACAGTCTTCAAATACCTTATCCATCCAGGGCAGCTCCTGATAAAGACAGACAACACCACAGTTATGTGGTACATAAACAAGCAGGGAGGAACTCATTCTTACCCACTCTGCAGGTTAGCCATGGCTCTATGGAACACAGCCTTGAGCATCCAAGTGCACCTACAAGCTCAATTCCTGCCAGGCAAGCAAAATTCACTGGCAGATGACTTAAGCAGAAATATACTGGACCCTCACGAGTGGAAACTGGACCCCAACTCATTCGAACTTCTAACCCAGAGGTGGGGAACACCAGAGGTGGACCTTTTTGCCTCCCCCAAAACCACCAATTGAGCAAATTTTGCACCAGGAACCCTCACAGCAGAGCCTGGAAGGTGGACACTCTTCTTTACATGGGAAAACCTCTCAATGTATGCCTTTCCTCCTCTGCCCCTCTTCTCAAGAGTACTACTCAAGATCAAACAGGACAGGCCAAGGGCAATCATTATTGCACCAGACTGGCCACTCCAGCACTGGTACCCACTCCTACTCAGTCTGACAGCAGTGCCATCCTGGCACCTACATCACACACCTTCCCTGCTGTCTCAGCAAGAGGGACATATTTTGCATCCACAGCTGCAAATCCTAAACCTTGCAGCCTGGCTTATTCCCTAAATACACCACCAGCATCCCTCAGCAAACAGGTGCTGGATGTCATCCTTGAGGCCAGAAAGCCTAGTACTAGGAAATCCTATGCTGAAAACTGGAAAATATATTGTTATTGGAGTCAGTCTCAAGGAGAGGACACAGCTGTGCCCAACTTACCTCAAATCCTTGGTTATCTAGCAGAGCTGCTCCACAGAGGCCTATCCTTCTCATCCATTAAGATTCATGCCTCTGCCATCTCAGCTCATTATAATACTGAGCCTCCTCTCTTTTCTCACCCTCTCATCAAACAGTTCCTGAGAGGAGCAAACAATTTAAGGCCCCAACCTGGGACCTTAACTTTGTACTGGAGAAGATCACACTTCCCCCTTTGAACCTGCTGCTTCAGCAGAGTTAAAATTCCTCTCTTAGAAAACATCCTTACTTCTAGCTATTACTTCAACAAGAAGAGTGTCTGAGTTACAGACACTAATGGCGGTGGAGCCCTTCATTGTTTTCCATGCTGACAGGGTTTCCCTCAGGACTAATCCTTCCTTTATGCCCAAGGTGGTATCCAGTGTAGCTCTAAACCAATCCATCCATTTGCCAACCTTTTTCCCTAATCCTCAGAATAAAGGGGAAAAGATCCTGCACTCCTTGCATGTGCACAGACAGCTCAGGTTCTACCTTGACAGGACTAAGCCTTTCAGAAAATCTGACCAGCTGTTAGTCAGCTTTGGTACAGGGGCAGAGGGCAAGGCCATTTCAAAGCAAACCATTTCCAAATGGATAGCACACTGCTTCCATTTCTGCTATGAGCACCATGCAAAACTTACCCCTCTGGGGATCAGAACTCATTCCACTAGAGCTACTTCAACCTCTACTGCATTTCTCATGGGAGTCCCTACCAGGGACATCCTGGAAGCTGCAACCTGGAGTTCTGTACACATCTTCACCAAGCATTACCACTTACCTGTTTTTTCTAAATCCAGAGCTGGATTTGCTACAGCAGTCTTACAAGGACTGCTAGCCAGCCCTAACACCTCTTGACTGCCGCCACCCTTCCTCAGCTTTGGGAATCAACCCAAGTGTGATGACTGCAACATTGAAACATGAAGAACATAGTACAGTTGTGTACACTTACCATAAATGTAGATGGTCGAGTGTATTCACTATTGCAGTCCTGGTTTCACTCCCTCCATCCCCCTGGTTTCTTATATCCTTTCTTCCTATCCTCTTTATGGCCATATTTTATGGCAGGGGTATTTACTTTTTACTGGAGGTGTTCCACACCAAGTAATAGCTTCCTATTTTGGGGGCTCCTGACATTTGGGGCAAGAAAAACTGATGTATTGGCATCAGCTGCATGTTTTATACCCCTGATGACCTGACATCATGGAAGAGGCGACAGCAGCCGACGCAGAAATCCCAAGACTCTGGTATTCGGGCCAAGTGAGGGCTACCTGCAGGCAGATAACCCAAGTGTGATGACTGCAACAGTGAATACACTCAAACATCTACATTTATGGTAAGTGTAAACAACTGTACTTTACCATCACTCACATATCTGGCACACCTCCCAACTGTATCATGTATGATGTTCACTGGGAGGGATTTCCCACAGGGTCATTTACTTGGAAGATACAGGTCATGCACTGGATCCCTGGCTGATGACAGCCAGCAGAAATGCACACACACCTGCTGAAGAATGCCATAATGAGGCACATACTCAAACCAGAAATACCATAGAGCATGTGTTTTGGCTGCTGACATCATGGTTCCATTGCCTAGATAAATCTGGGATAGCTCTGTGGTACAATTCACATGCATGTACTGAAATATTCAGTGTATATGCCATACTACACATCATCATCATCCTGAGAAAACAACTTCAGCAGGCTCAACAAGGGGAAGGGACACACATCCCACCACTAATAGCAAGGTCACCACAGCCATACACAGGTAAGGAGTTGAGTCAGAAGGGGGAACCGGCAGCTACTATGGGTTTAGGCAGATGTAAGCATGCTCAATATGCCCTCACATTGTCTAAGAGACGATGCATACCACACTCAGTCAGCACCTAAGGAGGCTAAAATCTTCCTCCTATGTACATACATACAGTAACATGGATGCCAGACAACTCTCACAATTTTTACCTACCACATAATGGCTGTGTACTGCAAGCATCAGACAGAGTCAGCCCTGAACTAGAAGTGTTGCAAGTCCTGGATTTACAAGGTAAGTGTTGAACCTGTAGTGTATTGTGTAATAATATGAATGATTGGTATATCCTTGCATGTTGTTACTTGGTAGTGTAAGCAAGTAAAAGGCGGGTGATTTGTACAGAAATAACTTTAACATGTGACAGCAGAGACTTATGTGACTTATATGTGTCCATTATCAAGTAGTAGGCCTCAGGCATGAAAAATTCACACAGTCATACCTCAGAAAAGTACTGATGGTCACCGGATGCTCTCAGTTTAGCACCATATGTTTGTAATGAAAAATCATTAAGGAGAGAAGTTAGAAAGTAGTGAGACACATTTCAGTTTCAGACTTCACAATGTTCACAAGATCATTAACAATACTGATGCATAAAATGTTTGATGCTATCAACTGTCTAACTTTCTGAGACCAATATAAGTCAAGGGTACACATACCAATTCAACATCACAAATTCAGATAGACTAAGCACTAAGTCATCTATGCATCCTGAGCATCAGATACAAATGTTATGTATCGCTGAATCCAAAGGATAGAAAACAGGGATATGGCACAGTAATCATCACTTGCACAGGGTGTCGTGTAGGGGAACAGGAAGTCTAGGGTGACACAAAAGGTTGGTGAGTGTATGTGAGTAAGAACAAGAAGCAGGCAGATATTTGTATAAAGTAACAAATGGCCAGTGAGACAAAATGAGCTTTCAGCTTCAAGGGTGAACCATGTATCTGGTGTGTGTATTTCTGTATGGGTCCTCCAGGTGAAACTGATTTGTGAGTGACTGCATAAACACAACCAAGCTCTGTGCTAGCTCTATGTCTTGGTATGTTGGACAGGTGTGAGCTGTGCATGGTAGAGGTGGCCGTTCATCATTGTCATACCTGACCATGAGAACTGGCTCTGCCAGGAGTTGCACTGGTATATCCACACCCACAGTCAAATGCACTGCTGCTATCTGAATGTGACTGATGGTCTGCTGCCCTCATGAGAACACCCAGACCCACAACCCCATGGCCTGCCATGTCTGGGTATGGACAGCTTAACCACAAATGGAGAAGCGGAAGTACTGCAACTATGAAAACATGATCAGGCATGGCCACATCGGCTAACAGCAAATGATGTGGCTGACCTATGAACACATGGATGCTGTACCCCTCACAGCAGGCACTCCATGACAGACACCAGCCATTCAAACATGTCATTCATCCAATCCACTGAATTGGCAGCATGGTGGAGGCAGTCACGTATGTCAGCCTGTACCACATCTATAACCCTAAGTATTTCTCTGGAGGACCTATGGGAACATCCCTGTGCCTGCATGGTGGCCCTAAACATATGTTGGGTGGCATGGGAAGAGACACCAGGATCAGGTGGAAGATGGACAGCAGGCCTCCTCTGAGCACCCCTAACAACCTTCCTGCCTGATACCTCGCCCACACTTTGTTTATGGCCAGAGTCAACAGGCACTGAAGCCTCAGTAATCACACTTCCTTGATCGAGTGTCTCAACCTCCACCTATCCAATACCTGAGGGCTTACTGGAAGGGGTAAGCATATGCCTACTGGCTGTGTCCGATAGAATTACAGATGATGGCTGAATGTCAACCTCAGTGTCAGATTCAACCTCTGCACCCTCTGACTGTGCCTATGTTTGGCCACTATCATCATCAGAGTCTACTGATACTCTGACAACATATGGTAGAAATCCCAGACTTCCACTGTCAGGATCACCAGTGATAATAAGCAACAAACACAGGAAAAAAGGAATCCCTACACTACTATAAACAAACTAACAGTGGTGCCACTCTTACAGACAGTACAGCAATACACACAAGTCCTGACACCAACATCACAAAAAGAAGTTATGTCTTACCATAATGTACCATCTGTGTTGTTCATCTTCTTTCATTTATCACTGATGGGTTCGGTTCTGAACCATCGGCACTGAGTCAGCCTTTTTACCAAGCTCGCACCAGCCAAAAAAACTCTTGAGCTAAGTCTCTACCAGAATGCCCTTCTCCCTGTTACCACAGATTGAGTTTGCTAGAGAAAAAGAAGTAAATCTGAGGCCACTTCTGCGCAAATACCCTAAGGCACCACTTAGACCCAAAGCATCCCCCAGGAGCCTTTGGAGGGGTAAGGAGGGTGGGAAGTGATGAATGAAAGAAGATGAGCAACACAGATGGATCATTATGGTAAGACATAACTTCTTTATCTGATGTTAATCTTCTTTCCATTCATCACTGATGGGACAGAATTCCAAGCTACCTTGAGGTCCATGGGCGGCCCTTATGGAAGATCATTCCTGAGTACCATTGAGCCGAAGTCAGCTCTCCCTCTGGAGACCAGGTCCAATTTGTAATGATTGATAAAGGTATGAGACTTATCCCAAGTAGCTGCTGCGCAGATGTCATCCATGGAAGCCCTGGAATGAAAAGCTATAGATGTTGCCATAGATCTAGTGGAGTGAGCTTTAACTTTTGGCATAGGTTCATTATGGAGGGAATAGATGAAATGTATGCAGTCCCTTAGCCATTTTGATAATGTAACGTTGGAAACAGCATCTCCCATTCTGGGCCCAGAAAAAGAGATGAAAAGTTGTTCAGATTTACGGATAGGTTTGGTCCTGTCTAGGTAAAATCTCAGTTGTCTATGTACATCCAAGGAGGGAAGGCAGTACTCTCCTCTACTGGCAAAATTTGGGAAAAACACTGGTAGGCCAATGGTCTGGTTTATGGAGAATTCAGGATGGATTAGGCCGAAGTGATACTCCTGTTTTTATGGAAGACCAGATAGGGCCTCTTGACACACAATGCCTTCAGCTCTGAGACTCTTCTCAGAGACATGATGGCTACCAAGAACAAAGATTTCCAAGACAAAAATTTTAGGTCAGAATTTGCAGCAGGTTCAAAAGGTTTTTGAGTCAAAGACTGGAGGACTAAAGTGAGGTTCCATGGTTCCACAGGTTGTCTGACAGGAGGCCTGATATGAGAGGTCCCCTTAAGAAAGGCCTTGCATAAACATAACAAAATAAGGCGTATGTCATCTATACCATTGTGGAAATTAGACATTGCCATCAGGTGTACCTGTACAGTAGAGGCAGAGGTCCCATTATCAAAAAACTTAGCCAAGTATTGAAGTACTGCAGTTACTGGAGCTGAATACGGGTCTAGCATGTTATCCTTGGACCAGATGGGAAACATTTTCCATTTATCCTGATATAGTCTCCTGGTGGATGGTTTATGAGAGGCCAGAATAATGTCTCGAACAGACGAGGGGAGATTAGCTTGCCTGGCAGCTAATAGAAGTGGAGATTCCTGTCCCAGAGACTTCCCATACTCTGGAACAGGCTACCCATCTATGTCAAGCAAAGTTCTTCATTAGCAATCTTCAAGAAAAATCTTGATGAGTGGATGGGAAATAGGAAATACACCCCGGGGATCATTTCTGTGTCTCTGCTCAACAGTGGCACAGGAAAATAACTTTCTTGGGTGGCATAAGCCAGGGAACCTTGTTGGCTAGGCTTACATAGGCCCTCGGGCTGATAGCCTAGTACCTACCTATGAACCAAGCTGTCAGCTTGAGACTGGACAGATATGGGTGGCTCAACCCTTGGGGGTGATTAATCAGATCTGGAAGAGGGTCCAGAATCCACAGCGGGTATACCAGGTGAGGCCGAAAGAAGGGGAACCAAACTTGTTGAGGCCAGAATGGAGCTATGAGGATCACCTTGCATCTCAGCTGAAGAGCTTTCTTTAGAAATTGTGGAATCAGGGGAATGGGAGGATAAGCGTAAAGAAGTCCCGTGGACCAATCATGCATTAGAGCATCCCTCGGGGATTCCCCGTCTGGGAGAAGTAGGGTGAAATAGCTGCTGCACTTGTTGTTTGATGGGGAGGCGAAATGGTCAGAGCAAGGTTGGCCCCAGTGGCTGAAAATTTCTGTTGCCACATTGGGATTGAGGGACCACTCATGAGGCAGGAGTATGCATCTGCTCTGTTTGTCTGCAATAATGTTGGAGCTCCCCAGGATATGTGTTACTATCAGAAAGCAGGTGGAAGCTATCGCCCATTGCCAAATTTCCATGGCTTCTTGACAAAGGGGGTAGGACTTGGTTCCTCCTTGCTTGTTGATATACCAGACCACTGACATATTGTCTGACTGAATTGCAATTGTCCCGGAAGGGAGAGCCGAATGAATGGCCTGCAATGCTAACAGTTCCAGAACATTGATGTGCAGGTGGGCCTCTGAAGTGGACCATGTGACTTGGACAGTCTTTCACAGGAAATGCCCCCCCCCCCCACCCAATCAGGGAAGCATCCATAGTCACAATGGCTCTGGGCGGAGGGGATTGAACTACTTCTACTTCTGGCCTCATCCACCAAAGAAGGTCCTGTTTGCAGGAGTTGATTATTCAAATCTGATAACAGAGGGGATGGTTGTTTGGGAACCATTGACAAAGAAGGAGCCATATGCAGCTTTGCTAGAGGCACTATTGGAACTGAAGCTGCCATAGACCCTAGGGCTTGAAGGACTTCTCTTGCTGAAACTTTTGTTTGACAGAGTATCACTCGGAGTTGGAGCCTTAATCGGTGGAGTCTGTGATTTGGGAGTGATACTAGACAGGACTGGGTGTTGAACACTGCTCCAATGAATTCTGTTTGTTGCATAGAAGTGAAATCTGATTTCTCCCAATGTATTGTTATTCCCAACCATTTTGCCGGTGAGAGTATAATACAGGGCTGCTACCAGAAGATGCTTGGTGGGGGCGGTGAGGAGCCAGTCGTCCAAATATGGAAACACCCAGAATCCTTGTAGTCTAAAGTGAGCTGTAACCACTGCCATGCATTTCGTGAATACTCTGGGGGCTGTAGAGAGAGACGGAATGGCAGGGCTCAAAATTGATAATGACTGGCCCCAAGCCGGAAGTAAAGCAGACTCCTGGAGTGTTTGTCCATCTTGATGTGGTAATATGCATCCTGGAGATCTATCAAGCACATCCAATCGCCTTCCCTTAAAAAGGGGAGAATGGACTGAACTGTGACCATCTGAAATTTGGTTTGGTTGACAGATTTGTTTAAGCTGCTGAGATCCAAAATTGGCCTCCAGGCCCCTGTCTTTTTTGGCACCAAAAAGAATCTTGAGTAAAATCCGGATCCACGCTGGTCTGGTGGGACTGGTTGGATGACTCTTTTTTGAGACAGCTTTATAATCTCTGAAGCTGCTTCTTCCCTTTGACTGGGTGGAACGTCAGGAAGTTTTCTTGGAAAATTTGACTGACAAGAAAGGGAAATGGTGTAACCTCTGGTAATGATACTCTGCACCTAATGATCAGTGGTGATAGATTGCCAGGCAGCTTAGTCCAGAGAGAAATGACCCCTGACTGCTTCCAGTGGTAAGCGATTGGGCTGCTTCTCAGGAGTGCTGATAAGGCTGTCCAGAGAAAGAGTCCCTGGAGCCTTGGTTATGAAGACCCCCTCTGCCTCTATAGGGGTGTCTTCTGGAATTGTTACCCCCCTGCCTCTGGGGGTATCATTACCATGTGTGGCATGGAAAGGACCCCGAGATTTTTTATGCCACATTTTTTCTCTCCTCAGATTCCTGGAAAAGGTACATTGAGGGTTGGAAAACCATAGGCCTATGGCAGACAGGGTCTTTCCATCTTGCTTGCACCTGGCTACCATGTCCTTCACTTTGGAGCCAAAAAGGGATGAAGCTTCAATTGGAGCATTCAGAAAGGAAGACTTGAAGGGATCCGTAAGGTCACAAATGTGCATCCAGGCATGACGCTTCATAACAATGCCCAAACCTGCTGCTCTAGCTTCCCCTTCGGTCACATGTGACAGCAACCTCATGGACGAGTTAGATATTGATTCTAGGGTTGCAAGCTGTGAGGCCACTTTGTCCCTGACCTCATCAGGCAATTGTCCTGCGAGCATCCCAGAGAGTTCAGAGATCAAGTTCCTCTGGAGCCTCGTAAAATGTGCCAAATAATTCAGGGACTGTATAGCAAAGGTCTTTGATGCAAAAACATGCTTCCCCAGTCTGTCCACTGCCTGGGACTCCCTATTGGGTTGGTGGACAGTAGGACTTTTCTCAGCCAAGTCCTTTTTTATGGCTGCCGCCACCACCATAGCATCAACTTGTAACCCTTTGGACCAATGCGAGTTCTCCTCAGAAGGGGAAAGAATTTTGTCTGGTTTCCAAAGGATCGCCTCAGTGGAAATAGGGTACTTCCAAGCACGCTGCACGATGAGCTGGATGAGCTCATCGGCAGGCACGATCACCCAAGAGGTAGAAGGTCGGGCATGAAAAGTCTGCAGAAACACTAACTCCTCAGACGAATGGTTGGAGGGCTTCCAGTCACCTCTCTGCTTCAACATTTCCAGGATGTCTCTGAAGGAGACATCATCAGGAGGTGACCGTGGGGACCCTTCACCATCATCATAATCCATGTCTTCTCTTAAGGACTCCTCAGGCGAGTCCATGTGCTTACTCTTGCACATCTTCTTTCGAGGGGCTCCTCGGTGGTGGTCTCTGAGGAGGACTCATAAGAGGGGGACCCTGAACAGGAGTGCCCTGTGGCTTATCTGCCCATTGTGCTGGGGGGTGGTCTGTGACAACTGTAGCTCAGGGGGAGAAAGCTGTGGTTCTGACATCAAAGGAGTGCCAGAAGCAAGAGCCCTCTCCATCGCGCGGAAGGCAGACCATTCCAAAGAGGGATGGGAGCCCGGAACGGAGAAAGAGAACCTCAGGACCGGGGTCACACCCCACTCCAACAAATCCACCCCCATGGGTGGAGCCTCAAGCATGATTGGTGCATATGTGGCTATCTGCGCCGAGGATGGAACTGAGGAGGGAGGTGGCTCCGTACCCCAGGCTGACATGCCCATCCCCCAGTCCCCAGATTGAGGAAGGACTGGTTCAGTGGGAACCGAAGACCAAAGGGACAAACTCAGAGCTGGAGTGAGATGCACCATGGGTGCCAAGGTGATGGGTTCCAAGAAGGATGTCAGAGCAGAAGGCTTTGGAACAGAGATGGTTGAAGGAGGAGTATAAGATGGAATTCGTGGACAAGATAACCCAAGTCCTGCAGGTGGATGGGTCTTAGAAAGAGAGGTGATCCCCCTGGCTAACAACAGCTGGTCTACAAGATGCACCATGTTGTGTTCCGACAGACTCCTGGTGGGTCTGGTGGATACTCTGGACAGGGAGTCATGACATTTGATGAAGGGGCTATACGCTTGGCCTAGAAACAGATCAATAGAAGGGGAGTATCGGGTCCATGGTGCAAGGTTTGTCGGCTCCAAAGTCTCTAGTTTTGAGACCGGAAGTAAAGGGGTCAAATCTGGTGAGGTCGGTACAATCCTTGGTGCCAAAGTGGCACTCGGAGCCAAAATGGTCAGTTCCAAAATGGAAGCTAATGGAGTAATCAAAGGTATGCCCTGAGCTGAAGTGGCCACAGGTGCCAAAGTCAAAATAGGTGAAGTAAGGTCTATGATCAGTGCCAGAGGCAGGACCAGTGCAGAAACAGATGCCGGTATCGAAGGCTTTGAGATGGTCAGAGCTGAGAAAGACAGAGCTGTAGATTCAGATTTATGCTCCAAAGATAACTCTGGGACCTTTGATTTCCCAGGCTTGCTCTGATCACCCAATGGTGAAGAAGAAACAGAGTGGGATCTCTTTTTGTCCTTAGTAGGAGGGGTTGAGACCTACATCACAGAAATGGCCTCTGAGAAGGGAGAATTGAGTAACCCTTTCAGAATGAGTTTATTTTTGTGTTCAATAAGAGTGTGTTGACTGAAACTCTGACAAATGTCACACAGAGGCTGCACCAAAAGGTGGGACACTCCCAAACAGTATAAACAGTCATCATAAGAATCACTGTTAGGTAACTTGCCCTTTCATGAAGTACAATGCTTAAAACCAGAAGCACCCTTCTTATCTGACATCTTGATAGAAAAAAACACCACAGCCAGCTGTATAATCTAACTAGAATAAAGTTAACTCCTTTCAAAAGGTCACAACAATAACAATACCTAGTATAAAAGATTAGGCTAATAAATTAAACAGTAGAGAAAATACCAACTATGGTATTAAGAAATACCACAAGGGTAAGGGAGGAAAGGCCGTACCAACAATGGTACTTGAAAGATTACCAACAGTAACAATGGGTAGAGAGGAAAAACAAGGTTAAACAGAGGAAAAGACAATGGAAATACTAATCGCTTAATAAAATTTGAAGATATCCAAAATTTTTCACACAAATAATAAAAAAGAGAGCTCGGCTGAAATGTGTCTTTACAGCTATGTGGCAAACGAGATCTGAGGTAATCGGGAGAAGGGCATTATGGGTAGTGACTTAGCTTGAGAGTTTTTTTTGGCTGGTGCGAGCTTGATAAAAAGGCTGACTCGGTTCAGAGGACTCAGAACTGAACCCATCAGTGATGAATGGAATGAAGATTAACATTGTCAGATCTATGTATTTCTTTGAACTGCTCATCAGTACTGACATAAAAATGTTTGGCTTACCATGTGCAGATTGTTGTAGGCTCCCTGTGCTGGATGGTGCTAGAAGATATTAAGCAAAAGGTAAGGGCAACATCATCACAATTAACAGTAACACAGGGAATAAAACTTTTTTTCCCCTTCATATGTCCATTAACTAAACCTTCAGCAAGAACTTGGATGACAAGTCCAACCTAAACTCATATGTAATCAATCAGAATGTGTTGTTAACTGTAGCAATCTACAATCCCCCCAACTAATTTCTTGTTAAACAGAACTAATGTGCTGCTATAAATATTTTACTATACAAGAATATTTAACAATTGAGATACATAAGCCTACCTGGAAGCTCCACCTGGGACATACTTGCTGTCCCTGAAACAATAGCACCAATGTCAAGGACATGCTGTTCTGCACTTTCCTGGCAGCTGTCTGGATCTCTGACAGTGGACAGGAACTCTTCATTTGCTGTTAGTGGAGACTCTGTAGCAGCCCCCACTGGTACTCATCTGATCACAGGCTACTGCAGCTGCTCTCCTCCGTGCAGATAAGATCATGTCAGTGGCCCTATGGTGCACATGATCATATGTCCTGCTGTGGCTGCCTTCACATCTGCAACTATCTACTGCCAATTTTGCATTCTGCTTGAAAATATCTCTGCATCCCCTCTCAAGCAGAAAGGCACCATGTCACCTAAAAGCTTCCACAATGACCTGATTCTCAGGGTCACTGAAGGGTGGTTTTCATGGATTGAGATGCCTCAGTAGCATAGTCCTAGGTGTCCTAAAGCACAACAAAAGGATAATACACATAATTATCACATAACTAAAAAAATTCCTGTTCTGAGATAAAACAGAAAAGGTAGCACTTCACTATTACCCACTGGAGAAACAAAAAAACAGTCTAACCAAGGCAATTTCTAAACTCCTTAAGAAACTTAAACCAACCACTCTAGTAGCTGATAAGCTACCAGCAGACTTTCTTCAAATATCAGCTGAAGCTATAGCCTATCCATTCTCCATTCTCATTAATAGATCTCTGTCAGAATGCAAAGTACCAGCCTCTTGGAAAACCTCCCATATCATTCCACTTCACAAAGGAGGTAACTCCTTAGAACTTACCATCGCCCTATATCTATCTTACCACCATTATCCAAAATATTAGAAAGAGTAGTTCATACTCAACTTATGCAATACCTCCAGAATAACAACCTACTCTCCATATCCCAGCATGACTTTAGACCTTCCCACAGCACCACAACAGCAATATTATCATTTATCAACATAGTTAACCACCACAGAAACAAGGGTCTATTCACTTCTTCCATATTCTTAGACTTATCAAAAGCCTTTGACATGGTAAACCACAGCATGCTTCTTGCAACTCTGTCTACCCTAAATATAAGTCCCTCCTCTGTATCATGGTTTAACAGCTATTTGTCAGATCAACAGCAAGCTATCGTATGGCAAGACCAATTGTCCCCCCTGCTACCAGTAACTATAGGAGTCCCTCAAGGGTCTATCCTTGGCCCTCTGTTGTTTTCTCTATTTACTAACCAGATATCTTCATTCTTACCAACTGCCTCAGTAGTACAATATGCTGACAACACCACCCTTATATTTGCCGCCCCACCCTAATTGAACTACAAACCCTAACCCAAAACACCTTCACACTAGCTGAAACCTGGTTCACCAACATCAAACTTCTTCTTAAGCCCAAAAAAAACAAACTGATTCTCTTTGGCCCAGGTAGATCTCCTCCCCTGAGCAACAACTTCATCATCAACTCCAAAGAAAGCATTCAAATTAGTCCAACCACACACACTAAACTGCTAGGCTTAGAGATAGACAGTAACCTGAAATTCGACCTCCACATAGCACAAACCATCAAGAAAGTCAATAAAAAGCTAGTCCTCCTCTACAGGAACAAACAGTTTATGACTAAACATACCAAAGTTACCATCGCTAGGACTCATCTCCTATCCACCCTCCTCTATGTCTCTCCCATCTTGATTAATCTACACCAAACTAAAATAAATAAAATGGAATCTTGCTATAATTAGATTGCCAAGTTTGCTTCTGATGCTTCTTACAGGTCCCACCACTGTTTATCTCTAAAACAGCTTAACTGGCTTGAGTTGCCTCACATACTCATGCTCAATCAATTCTCTATAGCTCCCAAGCTCTACTACCTCCCTGAGTTAACCCCAGCACTTCAGCATTTAATACAGCCCCACATTCCCACTAGAACCCTACGATCTAATAGCCAGAACCTAATAACTGTCATCCAACATAAAAACAATGCTGGTAAGTCACTCTTTGTCAGCACCATTGCCAAAACCTGGAACACACTACCAATCCATATAACTTCTAGCACCTCCTTCAATCATTTCAAAAAACTCCTTAAAACCCACTAATTAACTAAATGGCTATGCTCATGTTACACTCCAGGTTAATCCATACCAATCTAATTGTGTGTCACATGTTCAGATAGGTATAAACAGATTTGCCCTAAAAAGCTTGTAAACCAAGATACTGGTAAAAAAAAACTTTATTTTTTTAAGTTTTTGATTATGCACCTCAATGTTTTTACTATGTACCTCAATGACTGTCTATTGTACTGTCTAACTAAAACTGTTAACTTCTAACCTATTATGTATTAAAATCAATTGTATGTTCTATATTTTGTTCTCTCATGTACTGCATTCTATTGTACTGTGGGGCTTTTCTCCCCGGGCCTCCTCTGAAAATGGACCTGTGTCCAGTTGGACTTTCCCAGTAAACAAATGTAAATAAATAAATAAAATAAATATTTGAAATATGAACAACAGGAATTGTGTGTTTGTGACATATTACATTCACACTTAAAGCAAGGCTGGGTGCAAAACAAGGGAGAGTAATAATAGCAACATATCCTTCTTTGTGCCAAAACAAAAATGCAGCTTTACTCCCTCACCCCCAAGAGAACAGGCAAATGGCACATTTTGCTAACAAACCATCAGTGAAATGCTAAAAGTGCTATCAAATGAACTGTCCCTGAAATGTGTACAGATTTAACACAGAACATTCCATTTTAAGCTATTGCCAATCATGTATACCTGTGAAATACCCTGGCAAAAATGCCTATGCCATCAGAACTTTTCTAAGTAATGTATCCTTTTTTACCTTTACACTTTTACAGACACCCTGTCTGCTGGTGTTCTGTCTGCTTCCTGTGTGAGCCACTAGTCTGGGTTTGCACACTGCTAAGTATTGCGCAAATGAGATAAGCACAGGCAAACCTGACACTCATTTTCTCTGTTTCCCTTGTTTGCACAAAGCTGCTCACTGAGCAAACACTGTCCAAATAAATAAATAAATAAATAAAAATAAGGGAAAAGTAGTTTATTTATTTATTTATTTTACATTTGTTTGGGAGAGTCCGACTGTGCATAAACCCATAGACTAACATGAATAACAGTAGCATTTGCTAATTAATATATATGAATATGAAACAGATTTTTCTTAATGACATTTCAGTATCTGTAGTATATAGCTGAAAAATGCAAGCATGCCTTCTCAAGTTCAGCAGTGTTCTGTGCAGATATATCTCACAGTAATAGCCTAGTCTGTGTTCTCCACATAAACAAGTCTCCTCACCTTCAGGTTCCCTAGCTGCGGTTGCCTTTTTATGATGTAGACTCAGGGGTGTGAGCATTGTAAAGATGCAAATGAGGTGTGAACTCATTAGAATTACTGAATCCCAAATGCATGGATCTGTGTAGCAGATGTATACATTGTGCAGGCACTCCCTCAATGTTTGTTGCTAATGGATTGCAACTGTAAATGATTACTGGTAGGGTGAAGGAAAACACAACAGTAATGCAGACTGCTCTACATCCAGTGGGTGTGTCAGGTTAGACTTACAAAGTATATAGAATCAATTTTATCAAGGTTGGAAATTTAAGTAAGTAGCACACAATTCTCAGGTTCTATTCATTAACAGTCGACCTCCCCTTCATTTGTTGACAACTGTATATTATTGCATTTAATATCCTTACACATTCTAAGAACAATGATATAGAATGCCTTACAGACTGCATGTCTCAGAGTACTGGTCAGATAAGACAAGAATGAGCAACAAACACAGAGAGGTAAGACAGAGCTGCATTTTTGCAAGCAATAGTCTTAATTGGTTATGTGATCACTCAGTGCACCATATCTCTCAACTGTACATATTTTTGCAGAATGTCCAGATTTTTGCCTCACATTTTTGGTCTGCTCATAAAATGTTGGGTTTCTAGCAAATTATTCAGGACTGAATTTAGAAAATAATGACAGATGTTTGAGTTACAGACTTCATACAACTCAGAAAATTAATGGTAATGCAAAATCTGTTATTCTATCAGCTTTCTATGTTTGTACAAGCAGTATTTAAAAATTGCCCATATTTTAGGCCTTCATCCCCCAAGTATATATGGCTTTCTCCAGGTTTTTTTGGTCTTAGAGGTGGAGAGGTATGCAGTGCACTACATCCAAAATTATTAAATGTACAAATTACTGTTATGTGATGTCTTAGTACTGTGGATAATGTTGCACTTGGTTGTATGCAGAATGATTTCATTTCCCTGCTGCAAAGCTGTTTGTATGGAAAAGAGGGATAAGGTACCCTTACTGTGTTCTCAAGGTTCATTGGAATGAGAGCTCAAATCCAGACCTATGTAGAAATATTTCATGTGTATTAACAAACAGTTTGTAGTGTTTATGTCATAGACTGCTTTTCTTCATTTCAGCTGTTGTTAATTGATCAAAATCTGAAGTTTGACTTACACATTGCCCAGACTGTAAATAAAGTGCACAAGAAAATAGGTACCTTATACAGATGCAAAAACTACCTAACCACAAACTCCAGAATAACCACAGCCAGAACTCATCTTCTGTCAACTTTACTATACGCCTCACCCATTTTTACCAACCTCTCCAAATCAAACCTAACCAAGCTAGATGCCTGCTATAACAAAATAGCAAAATTTGCCACTAGTTGTCCTCCTAGAACCCATCATTGTAAGGCCCTAAGAGAACTATCTTGGTTAGAACTACCCCACCAACTCATCCTCACACAACTCTCTACCAACCACCAAATGTACTATAAACCCAATAAAACACCAGCTCTACAAGGCCTCCTCAATCCCCATATAAGTACCTGTCCACTAAGATCCACTAATAAAGCTCTAATTGAAGTAACCAGGAGTAAAAATAGCTCAGGTGACACGCTATACTCTTACTACATTGCTAAACTGTGGAATGTCTTACCACTTGAAATTAGAACTATAACTAGCTTAAAAAACTTCAAGCATCACATTAAAGCCCACCTCACCAATTCCTGGACTTGTACATGTACTGGACATGGGTAGCCCAAACCATGGAACTAGCCGATTTCAAATTTTAATTGCACATGTTATGAGCATTGAATCTAAGTCATATGACTACCTTATGTTGTTGTTTATTTCTCACTGTTAGTATCTATCAGATTTTAAGTCTTCAGTTTGCTATGCTACCTGCATATAAGACTAAGTATCGTAATTGCACTCTCATTATATACAATGTCACTACCTGCTACAACTGTAAGAACTGCCTTCTGGAAGAATTGTTATATAAGATTATTGGTTTTGTCTCCCACTTGACCAATTTATTCTGTTTTAGTTTTTTTACCGTTATGAATGTCTGTTACTATTTTTTTCTTTATTGTATTATACAATTTTCTTTCTACTAACATAATAGTCTACTAACAATGGAGCTTTTCTCCCTGGGCCTCCGCTGAAAAAGGGTTTTATGCACAGTCGGACTCTCCTGGTAAATAAATGTAAAATAAATAAATAAATAAACTCCTTTTCCCTTATATTTTTTTTTTATTTATTTATTTTTTTGGACAGTGTTTGCTCAGTGCACAGCTTTGTGCAAACAAGGGAAACAGAGAAAATGAGTGTCAGGTTTGCCTGTGCTTATCTCATTTGCCCAATACTTAGCAGTGTGCAAACCCAGACTAGTGGCCCACACAGGAAGCAGACAGAACACCTGCAGACAGGATGTCTGTAAAACTGCAAAGGTCAAAAAGGATAGATTGTTGCAATTTTTAGTTTCCACCTCGCAACACCACTAAGCAGCATTGTTCGGCAGTCAGCAAGGTTCCCCAACACCTGAAGCCATCAAACCCCTGCAGACAGGATGCAGACATTCAATCACTGAAAACAGATGCATTCAGTTAATTCTGTTGGGCACTGCAGAAATATTCTAAGTGGCATTGTGCAGCAGTTAACACAGAGAACTTAAGAATGAGTTGGAAATTATGGAACTGCCATATAACTAGTGCTGTGGCAGCTGGTGCAATTGTAGGGCTAGAATACAGATGGTCTTGGATTCTAGTACAGGGTGTGCAACCTATTTTTACTGTTGTGACAGTGCAGTTTATAGCAATGAAATGAAAAATTAACAAGTGTTATTTCAACATTCTTATAGTAACAAGTGTAAGTGTAGGGCTGCCATAGACATGGTCCTGGAATCTAATACAGGATATTCCACATATTTTTACTGTTGCTCCACTTCCCAAAATATTCACTGTCACTTATAACACTTTAGATAGTGGAGATGATATGAATTATATGTATGAGGGATTAGGCACCCTTACTGTGTTTTCAGATGTATGACTGGGGGTATGCTGTGTACTATATTTCTATAAGTATGATTCTGCTATTTGGACTTGGATGGTCTTCACAATTAAATAAGACAGATGCACAACTGGATATATGTACAAGAACCTTGTCAAGTGATACACATGCATTTTTAAGACCTCAAATTGTCACCTGTATTTATGAATGATTCCTGACCGTGTGTAAGCAGCACTTTTTCTGTGGAAAGATGAAGAATGACCACTGTGAAAGAAAACGGTTGGTCCAATAATGCCTAGGTTTGAAAACTACACTTTATAAAGCAATTTTATCAGGGTATAAAGCCAAAAATAAATGTCAGGTCATAACATGTATGTCCCCAGTGCATGTCTGCAAACTTAACTCAACTAAGAGGTACCATCAAATTGTCAATATATATTTCCAAGCTACAACAGCAAACACCCCTCAAACTAAGGTGAAGAGTAGATTAACTGCCCATTTTAACATATTTCTTTCCTCCCTGCTTGGCACTGCTGTTTTCCACTTAACATTATGCAACCATATATAAAATATATAAATATAAAAAGGGGTCATTAAAGGCCAATTTATCAGATTAAGCAGGTTAACTAGTGAGGACATTTTTGTGTCCTAGGTACAACTGTTAAAAGATATGTTTAGTGACAGAAGATATTCTAGAAATTTATTAGAAAAAAAATAGTGGAAAAAGTTACAGAGCTTAGAAAAATAAAGCCAAACCAATCCTAAGAAGTTCCACCACACAACCTTGTCAAACTCCTTCTACACCAATAGAGAGTGTTAACAAAGATTTCCAAAATCAATTTATGAGTGCTTTTCCACTTCCAGTTTCTACAGATTTGGTAACCATTAGAAAAATAGTTAAAAATAATTGGAAGATAATTTTGGGAAACTGAGATTTGGCCAAAATATTAGGAAGTGCTCCTTGATTCACTTATACAAAATTGTCTAATGTTAAAAACATGTTAGAAAAAGTTAAATATTCACATGTAGACAAAGCAATTACATTTGACACTTTGAATGTGGAAAATGCAAATACTGTAGATACATTAGTTACAGTTCCAGTATTTTTGTACATGGAGCAAATAAAACTATTATAAGAAGAGGCAAATTTAATTGTGGTTCTACTACCATTGTTTATATAGCCAGTTGTGAAACACGCTCTTGTTTTTATATAGGAAAAACTACATGTGAGCTTAGAAAAAGAATATATGAGCACACTTTGGCTATAGAAAAAAGAACATGCTTTAGCTAAGCACTCCTTTGTATGTGCTAATTTTGGAAAATGTAATTTCTTTGTTTTAGATAAAGTCAATACAGAACGTTTGGTAGGTAACCACAACATTCTACTCGAGTGTCACAAAGCAGAATGGCAAATGAGATTTGCAGTGTATCAAAAACAGGGTTGAAATGAACACATTAATCTGAAATTATTATTTATATTTTTTCATTGAAAATTTGCTAAATGAACAATTCAGTTATTTTAAATAATATTTTATATATATTGTTTTAGATAAATGAGGTGCTTTCACCTTTAAGAATTAGATTCAATTTCTAATGATTTGAATTGTTACATTTTAGCATGTGTTTTTTTTTTTTTTTTGGTGGACTGGTGTTGTGGTATGAGTACTTTTCTAATGAAGTTCTAAAGTAAAATAAAGAATGAAAGCGCTAAAAACTAATTTGGACGTATATCTTTTCTCCTTTTTCACTGCCTTTTTTTATTTACTTTATTTTGGTGTGCTGCAGACCAGAGATTTAAAGCACTGAGCTTGGTGTAGGTGTTACTTGAATTCACATTTAGTGATTTGTAGACTTTTACAGCCTTACACTACAACTACTGAATAATGGGTCATACACACCACCGAGGCTTGCAAGAGATAGTAGAGTAGCTAAAAGTGAAAGAAAGATGGAGCTGAACACCAGTCAAGACTATTCCAACCAGGGCAGGGTCAGAGACTAGCATGGAGGCCAGGCAGAAGTCACCTCATCCTATACAAAACAGATTACAGTGATATGGCTTTCAATCTAGCCACATACATTATGGCATGGTTTGTAGACCCTGTGTTTTCAGGGTGAGAAACCCCTGTTGTCTCTCCAGCTGCTGCATATGTCTGGTGAGGTACATGCAAAAGAGAGCATTATACTCTATTAGTGTTCTGATGAGGTTCAAGCACAGATGTGCAGTATAATCCTCAGATCTGAATACGATTGCATGACTTATGATCTACACAACATAGGCTTTCAATACCAGTGTGGACACTTGGTGGTTGAAGTTCAGATTTCTATGTGTATTCCCAGGTCTTGCATCACCAGGTCTCAGTATAGCAAGACTGTTGTCAGTGTTGTAATTAGCAGAGAATTCCACTTTGCAGAAGGACAAAATAAAGACACATTTTTGCATTTATTTGTAGATGGTGTGGCTTTTTTCACCAATCGTTTGTCTGTGTTAGCCCTTCCTGTAGTATGTTATCATTATTGGTGGACTCAATGATTGCACCCAGTACACAAGAATCAGAAAACGCGGTAAGCCAAAGGTCATATACTGTAGCCTGAACTGTCGAGAAATAGATTCCAAACAGTAAAGGGCTAAGCCCAGATCCCCAGGATATGCCACTGGTGAAAGCTCTACTGGTACAGACTGATTCCCCAACTTTCACAGCATGAATTCTGCTGGTGAGCCAATTGGTTACCAATCTAGTGACATAAGGGTTTATCCCCAGCTGGGAGTCTTTCTCAATGATACCTGCATGAGGGATTGTGTCAAATCCTAGGCCAGATCAGAATAGGCAGTGTGCACTGTCTTACCATCATCTAAGCCTATCACACAGAATCAATGGACTGTTGTATCACAGATCACCTATAGCATGACTCAGCAAATACACTTTCCTTTCAGAGTTGAATACACACATCAACACACCATCCACACAGACTATGTTCCTGTAGGAGGGTGTACATCAACATGCATCCATCTGAGTTGGTGGGATAGCACCCAATGCATGCATGTATAGTCACATCCTGACTCTCCTCATCTGTGAGGTAAACCAACATGTCATCATGGACCTTTACTAAATGGACACTAGTAATACCCAGCTATGTGCAACAAACCTGTGTGAGTTTTTAATGCTATGTCATGCCTGTTACATCTGTTAGTTGTCCTCAAAGAGGTCAACAAGGGCATGCATGACAGCACCACTATCATCCTTTTGAACGTGACAAGCCCAAGGTATTCACTCAGCACTGTCAGATGTGGCCATAACCACCTATATCACCAAGTTGGGAGACCATTGCATCACATATGTGTCATTTAATTATATTGAAATGTATGAAGTGACCTATATCTCAGGCCCTATGGTCAGGTTCCTACATCAAGGCTGTCTGCTAGGCCCTTTCCTGTCCATTATTTAAGTCATCGACGTCACAAATTACATACACATCCTGTGTCCACACAGCTTTCTGAAGGACTACAGACTGTGGGCAATCATTGACTCCAACTAGTATAATACAGACAGTATCAACACATACCAAAGATTGCTGCCACAGCTATGACAACACCAGCAATGAAACAAAAACATGGGGGGAATATGTTACATCAGGAAAACAACAACCCAAGGGTAATGTAGACATCACACCCTGTAATCAGATCACAAGTATGTGGCCTGTGCCCTGGGGTAGATGGTATATGGAACGTCCACCAGCATGTGGCCACAGTGTTGACTACTGCCTTGTATGTAACACAACTACTGAGTATTTGAAGAACATCCACATCACAGTTTGTAATGCCTCCATAGTTCACAACATTCATCACACCAGTAACTGAGTAAAATGCACCCTTCTTCAATTACCTCCCTACACATTTTCCAGTGATGTGTAACTGAAGTGTAGCACCTTTGCCACAGTGACCTGTCACACATCTTATTGGCCATGCCTAGGTATTCTTTTTGTAGCACAAACATTACTGTCTGATGGTGTGGAACTCCCATCAAGTTATTACACGAGATGCATATGTGATACCTGTTCCTGTGATGCACATATTACACACCAAGCTGTTTGACAATGTTGATGGCATGGGTAATATTCATGACAGTGTGGATTATGCCATATATATATATATATATATATATATATATATATATATATATATATATATATATATATATATATATATATATATATATATATATATATATATATATATATACATATATATATATATATATATATATGTGTGTGTGTGTGTGTGTGTGTGTATGGGTCTACTTAAAATACCAAATTACCATAACGTCGACTTGCAGAGCATTGAGATGAAAACCATGAAACATTACATTAAAGAACATTCACATCATCATATGTTTTCACCGTGAAAGGAGGCAGTTGGCCAACATGGTGAACTTTGCCCTTTTCTCCACTATAGTGTGATCTCACAGTTGGTATATTTACTTAGGGGGAGTGGGGATCAAAGCCCACCACTTGGATGGTTTTTATTTGCTTCAGTTGTTTTTTTATGTATTGTTGGCCAAGTGTTTACTTATGTGGTGAAAATATATGATGATGTGAACATTTGTCAATGCAAAATTTTGTGGTTTTCATTTCGATGTTAGGCAAGTCGACATTATGGTAATTCGATGTTTTAAAGTAGATCTATATATATATGGGTCTACTTCGTAACACTGAAATTTCATAACGTTGAATTTCATAACACTGAGACCATAACATCGAAAATTTAAAACACTGAAAACCCAAAACATTAAAAACTCAGAACATTGAAAGTGTGCTTCATAACATTGAAAACTACATTGCACAAGTAAATAATACCTCCACCTACAACAACAACTAACTAACAAACACACTTTTTACTACATTTCTGCAGGGGTCAAGCCCCCCTGCACCCCTTGTGTGGGGGTTCTGCCCCCCACATCCCATCTAAATTAAATATACCAACTCCAACATCGCACTACAGTGGAAAAAAGTTAATTTCCTAACCTCAGTGCACTGTAGTGTGAGAAACGTAGTAGAAAGTGTTTTTGTTAGTTAGGTGTTGTTGTAAGTGGAGAGGATGTTATTTACATATGCATTGTAATTTTCAATGTTATGAAGCAGAGTTTCAGTGTTGTGAGTTTTCAGTGTTTTGGGTTTTCAATGTTTTCAGATTTAGATGTTTTGGTCTCAATGTTATGAAATTCAACGTTATGAAATTGCAATGTTATGAAGGGGACCCATATATATATATATATATATATATATATATATGTATATATATATATATATATATATATATATATATTTATATATATATATGCCATGTACACCAGTCAACTGGCCTGAATTGATCATAATGTCACATACAGGTATAGCAGTGTCCCTCCTAACACCTCCAGCAGATGTTACAGTGTCAGGACAGTGTGAGTGATTATTCTCAAAGAGTGCGGACATGTCATAATAGTCATACAAGTTTGTTTGTGCAGAATCATCTCTGATCACTCTAAATCACATATGTTAAGTCAGAGACATAGAATTACTGGTGGTATTATCCTGATAGTGTCCATGATTGTGCGTGCTTCATTTACTGTTGTCCATGAGCCTTTACCTGTGTCCCACTTGTTGGAGACCTCTGCTGCGATTACACTCATATTCAGGCAAATCAGTTTGTACACCTTCACAATATGCACCTGACCCCATTGTATATAACATTTCTGATAGATGTCTCTGCATTGTTCAGTTAAGGATGCTTATCTCGCACAAACATCTTCCCCATTGCTATGTCACCTTGTGTGGCAGTCACATAATACACATTTTCACTGTGCAATCTGTACTGTACCATATTGATATGTGATTGGTGTTTCTGCTGCAACTGTCTTCCATTGACATGCCGTCATCTGCTGTTTATTAGGTTGTTTCACATGTCCTCTTTCCCTCTGTTCATTCCAACAATTCATCTGTGTGTCCCTATTCAATACACATGCTTCCCCTGTGTGTTTATTTTACATGGCAGTTCATTTACCCTTACAGATCATTTACACAACTTCAGTACAGAATGCCTGGAATGGGATTTTACAATACTCTTTACTGTATACACTGTCCTGTAGTGTTTGGACCATATACACAACTATATGTTAAACCCTGGTAATCAGTGTGGCATTCTGCACAATCTATGCTCTGAGGTAAATAGGTTTGCTATTTGTATTGCTTTACATGGTTTCATGGCTGGCAACACTATGCCAGCCACAAAACCGTGCTTATTTATGTTTAAAAATGGTGTGCGCCATGTATATGTAATTAGCGCTGCTGCTCACCACACATCACTGTGCACACATGTAAACTCCTTGTAAACTTAATGTGAGGCCAACACAGAGTTTATTGAATCCCAGGGATTGTATATTTAATAAGTTGCTTGTTGTGCAAGTTTTATTTATTTGAAGTGTGACCCTAAAAAGTACTTGTTCATTCCTAAAGCCTGTCAGTTGTTTATTACTGAATTAAAGTTTTGTTTCCATTTATTCTGAGTATTGGTGTCTCTGCTTTTATTTTATAGTGGTATTTTCTTTTTCAACATCCACCTGTACATTAGCAATTTTTTGTTTCTTAATATTAATTTATTTTATTCTATGCAGTTTCTAGTTCCTCACACAGTCTTTAATGTACATGACCATATCTTAGCCCACTGCCTTGAGTTGTTATAAATATGGAATTGGGAGGGGGACAGCTGCTTTAAGTACCAATTTGTAAGAGGTGATGAACAGTTTGACAGTTTCTAAGCTGTCAAACTGTTCTTTTCTTTTAAGAACATAAACGAGTTATTAGGTTACCAAGTACTATCTAATTGCTACTTTAAAAAATTATACAACAGTTTACAGGCTGTCATTGAGTGATCACAATCGCTGACAGAGAGCAAGAGACAGAGTCAGATGTGAGTGTTGCCCCAGGCACCAAACCCCCTTCCTACAGCTCTTGTTCTGCCAGCCTTCAGACTGGGCAGGTTACCATCCTCATTTACACATCTTGTTCTCCTCTTCAAAAACATCAAAAGTTACTCTATAAATATGGCTATTCTTTTCTGTTGATATTAGTAGCCTTTCACCATCTCTTTTCCTAGCTGCTTTATCCTTCGCTGGACATAGTTGATTCTCCATATCTGGCTATTATCATACACTAATGAAAAGAGGGAGTAAATGGTGTCACATCACTCACAGCCTTGCACACTCATTATACCTGTTTTACCTTATTTAAGTCAGCTTACCCTTCTTTTTTACCTGTCTTCCATCTCCATATATATGGAACACATCTTTGCATCTTCAGTTTCACTTTGCCCTTATTTTATTTATTTTTTTACCCACCTTTCATTTGTCCATCTTCAGATGGTCCAGCAAGTATATCCCGTCCGCAAGATTCCTTCTTATTTCTTTTAAAATGAGTGGGGATCGATCTGTCAGCTGTTCTTGCTCAACAACCCCATGGCTGACCTTAAGGACAGGTGAACTAGGTGGATGGCTGGTGTGCCATTCTGTTAGGGGAAAATTTTTAAGGTTTATTTTTATTTGTTTATCTAAGTATTTACTGGCTTACTTATTTTACATATAATTAGTACTGCCTTTGTATACAGCACTATATATAACTAGTGCTACCTTTATATGCAACTGTCCCTTTGCCGGTTCACTAAAGAGAAAAGATTGGTTCTGCATGTGGTAGTGCTGTCCCAAACCCCACCTTTTCAGTCTTCCCTGCAGGCTAAAACCCTAGAATTTGCAACCTGTCAGAGTGCACTACTTACTCCTGTTTTGGTAGTGTACAGATAGGCAGCCCCCCCCCCTCCAAATAATTTTTGTTCTGCAATTGTCTTCGGTCTTCTGTGGCCAGGAACAGAGCTTACTTCTATACTGTCAATAGTTATTGTTTTTTAGAATGCTTTTTATTGAAATTGCTTTTGTGGCTCTTTCTGTGTCTGTCTGTCCCTCTGTAGTTCTGTCACTGTCTCGCTGGATCACTAAGCCAATTTCAATAAAAAACATTCTAATAATGACAGAGGAACAATACTTTCATCTTTAAGTAAAATATTATTCCTCTGTCATTAGCACTACAGAGGAAGAAATGCCTGAAAATAATGATCAATATACCAACTTTCAATGTTTTTCTGAAATCAGCTTGTCTGTGTTTCATTTGAAAAGTTTTCAGTCTTCTTCCTTAAGTTTTACTTTTTAGAGTGACTCAGTAAAAAGCATTCTTTATTAAAAAATATTTTTATATTTTTTGTACTACTGAGACATTCGACAGAAAGTGTTAAATAACCAATTGGATCACTCCAGTCACTTTTTCTTTGCTGGTGTAGAGTGTTTAGTTGCTAGGTTTTGTGTGTGTGTGTGTGTGTGTGTGTGTGTGTGTGTGTGTGTGTGTGTGTGTGTGTGTGCGTGTGTGTGTCAGTCTGTGTCTGTGTGGAGTTTGGTAGAGATTTTTTGGCTGGACAGACATAATTTTGTGGAAGGATAAGTAGTCCTTGCTTTCCTTAGCAACCAATTAGTACAATCAGTTTTTGTTTGTTTCCCGGTGCTGCCTTGCTTACCAAATGCTATTTGCTCTGCAAGTCTGCTACTGCTAATATTGCAATCAGTTCTGCAAATGATGTGACTAGTGACAATCTCCATCTTGATGTAATAAGTGGTGCAAGCAAAACAAGTAATAAGCACACAGTTGTCATGACTTGAGTTAATTTCATGTGCTGTGCATATTTTCCTGATGAGTTGGCTGTGGTAATATTAACCATCACTTGTGTAAATATTAAGCTAAATGCTCGTATGTTTAGTGTTTGCATGAGTTTAAGTAGTAACTTTTGGCCTATTTAAAGGAATACCCAACCCTTTAAAATGCATCTGTTATAATACACTGTGGAACGGGTATCTTCTGGCTTTGTGTAAAATAACTAAAATAAACATCAATTAAATAATAACAGAATCCCAAATTATCACATGAAACTATATTTACATGAGGTGGCAGTCTGTGGTAATGCTTGTAAAAAAGTATATAAGTTTTCTATATAGTGCAAAATTCTTTAATAAAATTAAGTATTTTTAACAGATTTTTCTCACACTCCAGTGCTGATAACAACAACTGGGATGCCCTCACCACTTTCAACATGACAGAAAGGGGATAACATGATCTCACCACTTTTTAAATTTATAATAGTAGTACTTTTCCTCACCACCATTTCCAGAGTGAAAGTAGATGATAAAATTGTTCAGTATGATGCAGAAAAACTGTGTGATCCATTTTTCCATTAGCGTTGACAATCAGATCTCTCCATTTGGTACAAGGATAATTTATACATGAATGTGTTGCACATGGAGGGTAACTTGTTTGTGTAGGGACCAGACATTGCCCGACATAAGTTGAGTAGATAAAGGTTGAAGTTTTATGATACTTAAGCCTGTTGCCACCCCCTGCCAGAAGGAATAGCAAAATTATATTCTTTATTTAATTTCAGGTCCGTCTGCCATGATAGTTTTCAGGTTATTTCTCACAAATTTATAGTCTAAGTTCCTAATATAGTCTATTTTATGTCTTCCCATACCAGAGAACAGCCAGCATGGGGACTTTAGATCTTTACTTTCTAATTCTAAGTTCTTGGGCAGAAGTCTGATCTCTAGTTACTGGGAAGTCTTGCATGTTCTCCTTCTGCCCGAGTAGTATTTTTCCCAAAACAAATTGGTTGATTTGTTGCATTGTTTCAATGATATATAATAATTTAGTAGGTTCAAAAGGGTCTATATTAGAATCTCTAAGGTTTAATGCTTTGAATCACTAAATATCGAACTTTCATGATCAAAACATTAAACCATCGAAATTTTAGTAGACCCAGTAAAAAAAAAAAAAAAAAAAGGGTGTTTAGGCAGCGGTGCAAGCCCACCTGCACTCCTCACACCCCCTGCTACTTAAATATACCAACTCTGTCGCACTTTAATGAAGTATGGTGCAGAAAGGGAAGATTTCCCTTTCTTATGCTGTAGTGCGATCTCATAGTTGGTATATTTAAGTAGTGGGGGGTGTGGGGGTGCAGGAGGGCTTGCCCCCCTGCGTACACTTGTTAGTTTTTTTTTTTTTGGTCCTAAAAACATTTTTATAGGTGTTTGATCGTTTAATAGTTCAATGAATACAGTTCAATGTTTATGCTTTCGAACTATTAAACTTTTGCGATTATAATATAGACCCGGTTCAAAAGCCATTATTGCTTATCACCTTTGTGCGTGTTTTTTTCTTCTATATTTTTTGAATTTTGATGTATTTAAATAGATGGAAGTTCATTTTTTTAGAAATGCATTTGCACAAATTTTAAACTGTTTTTTTTTCAATATCCAAGGTATCCTTCCTACTGCAGTTAATAATATTTAGCAAGTAGACTTGATTACAGTGATAGCAAAGCAAAACTGAAATAGAAAATAAAACATTGTATGGCAAAGAAAAAAATGACATAACTAATATAATTTTTGGCTAGGCAATGAATACTGAACTAAAGGTAAGTGCACTTGCTAGCAGGAAGACTATTAGATAATACCGGGCCATTAACAGAGCTGGCCTTTGTTCTCCACCTTACTGACTGGGAACATGATAATAAATGAGCACATTATGAAGTTCCAGAAGCAGAGAGGTCTCTTGCCTTATTGAATATTTTTATTTATCTGGGTGTTCTGAGCAGTTCTCCATTCTTAGTAATTCTTAGAATTACAGTGCAGTTCCTGAATAAAAAAATATAGGATGATGTGAAGCAAGTTAATGTTGGAGAGTTTTATGCAGTGACGGTTCCTCTGTGAAGACTTTGCAGTTAACCCTCCTATCTTACTAAGAGTTGTTTGTATGCCATGCAAATTCTGTGGATAGTTAACTGCGTTGATAGGCAAGGTAAAATTAGCACCCCTTTTCATAATGCCAGACCTGCTTCCCTAGTTGATAAGTTTCTAGTTCTATAGTGTGTACGAATAAGAAACACAATTTTTCTGTTTTTCCATTGCGAGTGTATATTCTAACCAATGTTTTGACAAACATGCACTGTGGTAGGAAAAATGCAGTTATCTTGACAAGCACATATATTTTGGGTGCTGAGTGCATTTCTTTCTTTTTTATTAGGCTGTATAAAGATGCCTTGATATTATTAAATTAGCATCCATTTATTTTTCTTCAAATCAGTATGAGCTACACTGATGTTGCTATTTCTTTCAAAGAGAGGAGGGGAGAGAATGGAGAATTGAGGATTCTAGGGGAAAAACTCTTTCTTGATTTTCTATGACTTAGTACTTTTGTTAACCATTTATTGATAGTAGCAGACAAGCCTGCATACAACACAAAGTGCATTTCAGGTCCCCATAGTTGTGAAACTTTGGGTCAGTCATATGTTCAACTTTAGTTGTATGCATTATCCAGATGCTAATGGCTGGCAGTACCAACAGAAAGTCATTACACTGGGATTGTTTGCCTGGGTTGGTTCATTCAACTGCAATATTTATTTTGTCTTCTCTGATCTTCCTGATAAATCATTTAGTTCTTTCCAAAATGCCCTTACATTCTCAAATTTTGCTATCTGATCTTTCTTCATATATTTTGATTTGGTCTTTTGGTTAGCTCATTAAATTCTTTATGGGTCTTGCAGTAAAAATCCCAATATACAGGGTTGCTGGTTCATCCGTATGTGATCTAGCCTTGTCAAGTGTTTTTCCCCTTTGGAGATTGCATTTTTTCAGTGTTGCTCTTGTATTTTTATCAACAGTTTAGCCTTCAGTTCTTCCTTTTTAAGACTCAACTTATTCTGACACTACTTAGAAGTGTTTGCCCTCACAGATTGCCCTCAGTTAACAAGGTAATCTTATACAATTAACACATTGAGTCTTGGTTATTTCAATAACATTTCAAGGATATCCCAACCACTAAAAGTCTTAATATGATTTATAAACCTTATTCTGATCACTTCTTTTTCAGCTTACATAGTACTGCTGTTAACTTTAAAATTCTTTGAATGTAGGAACTAAGTTTGATTTCCAATTTTTTAATAACTTTTCTAGCTACTGTCAGTAAACTCCAAAAGATATTTTTTGCTTGTTTTTACAGATAAAGGAAGTGGAACATTCATTAGTACTATTGATCTAGTTAAAGAACATTTATCAGACCATAACCGCTTAAAAACATATTTATCTCTTCCTGATATACATTCAGTTTTTCACAGTCTATAAACATATGCATCCAATCAGCTTTTATAACTTTACTACATCTCCAACAAACTGAAGAAGTCATTTTAATAAACATAGAGATTTTATAGGGAGTAACAAACATTTTATGCATATATTTTCACATAAAAACTTTCAAGTATAAACCTGAAGAAGTCTAACTGATTTAAGTAACAGTTTTATTCTTACCATTTATTTAGTCACTCAATCCACTACTATCTAAAAAATTCAACAGTTTTGCATCAAAATTATTATTATTATTTGTAATTAACTTATATAGCTTGGACAAGCTTCCTTTGTAGGTCATTTTACCTTTAATGATAGCATGCATATATTCATATAATGGGGAATAGTGTCCTGTTGCTCTTCACTCATATTATGTACAAATTAATTTAATTTCTTACTGATGGATAATATTAACTAGTTAATAGGTTCATTCATCTTATGATCTTTCATTAAATAATTCATTCATTTTTAATAAATTAATTTTAACATTGTTCTGAGTTTTCTTAAATCTAGAGGTGTGTGCAATGGGAAAGCACAAAAATTTCCATTTTGATATTAATGGGGTTTTAAAAACATATGTATTAACTGTTCTAAGAATTGATTTCATATATGCACAGTCTGAAGATTTAAATGAATTTTCTTCTATGGTAAATTTTATTAACCAGATGAAAGAATTGTTACATATTTCTAATTTGTTATATTTGATATACTTACAAGAATTTAGTATAATCTGCTTCTGAATGGTTTTCCATTAATTAGTATAGGTTGAGTCTTTCCAGAGTATATAGGGACTCTACATCTGGGAAGCTAATACTACTATACTCCCATAATCTTATATGATTTCTATAAGCAATCCTCAGCTTTTTAGGGTACCATATGAGTGAAGTTAACATTATTTTTACATTTTCCTTAAAAGTGTTTTGTCCAGTTTTAAAGCTATTGAATGTAATACATATATGTATTCTTGAGTAATATAATAATTTTAATAAGTACTAACCTATCCTCAAAAGTAAAAACTCATTAATTCATTCCATATTTTAATAAGAAGTAACTCTTTGATTATTTTTCAAAATTATTAATAATCTTACTCACGTCTTGATAGATTTTTAATCTCAAATGTTTTAGTTCTTTCCCTTCCCAATTATATTTATATTTATCTTTAAACTTACTATTTAGTAATTGATTTAACACCAATGTTTTAGTTTTATTATTAAATTTTAGCAGTGATACTTCTTGAAACTTTTCAATTTCTTCATCTGTGCTTTTGACTGAATAATATAAATCTCATATAGTTAATAAAATAACACCTGCAAAAGATGTATTTTAGATTGACAATCCTTGTTAATTGAGAATCCATCAATTTTTTCATTGCTTCTTACACTATTAGCTAATGGTTCAATAAAACAAATAGTAGAGGGGACAAGGAACATTCTTGCTTTGTGTCTTTGTTTAAAGTGAATTCTTGAGAAATGTGAGATCCAATTTTAACATATTGTTTGGAGTTTTCTTACAGGTTTATTAATATTCCAATAAACTGTTCTGGATATGAAAATACTTCTAATGTTTTAAACAAGTAGTTCCAATCTACGGAATTAAAGATCTCTTGATATCTAATCTAATTCGGGCCAATTTCTTGTTCATTCCTTTTTCTAAATCTAAGAGAGTTACTATCCTTTTTATATTATCATATATTGATCTATTGACTATAAATTATGTTTGGTATTTATCAACTAATTTGTCTGTTATATCTCTTTATCTTGTAGCAAAGATGGAGGTAAATATTTTATAATCTACATTTAATAATGAAATTAATGTATATGAGGAAACTAACTTATCATCTTTTCCTTGTTTACATATAAGTAAAATTACAGAAAATATCCATGAAGCAGGAATTATTTATGATTCTGAATTATCCTGTATTTCTAAAATATTTCATGGAAGCAGAACATATAATTCCATATTTAAACCACCTAACTCTGGAGCTTTACCATTCCCCCTTTTTTAAGCTTCTTTAACTTATGTTAGGGCAATAGGCTTATTCAACAGAAATATTTGTTGGTCATTAAGTTATTAGTAACATTTTTCTTTAAATACTTGTCAATTTTGTAATCATCAGGGTTACTATTTTTATCTTTATTAAGATCCTCGTGGATTTTTAAAAAATATTAAGATTTCCTCTTTGTCTGAAGTAACGTTATTAGTGTGAAAATTTCAAATATTATTGATTTGTGCCTTTTTATTTACTATCTTACTTCTATTAGCTAATCTGTGTAGCTTTCTTGAAGTCATCGCATAACTGTGCAATTTTATTTTTTGTAAAGCTGTCTCCATTTTATGCATTAAAATGTTTGATATTTTGTCACTAGCTTTTTAATGACTTCAATATTATCTAATTTCTTTGTTGTTCAGACTTTGCTTTGTGCATTTCATCTTATATTATTAACAACTCTTTATCCTACTCTTTCATTTTACTACTAGCCCATCTTCTCATTCTATTTTTAATATGCATTTTAAGGAGTCCCATAATATGACTTTACTAACCTGACCATTGTCATTCAAAGAATAAAAAAAATTACGATTTGTTCCTTATTATTTTAAAAGATAATATGACACATGTATCCACCATATTAATTTAAGGATATGGATCTATTTCTAAAGCTTGAAGTTTCAAAATTTTGAACTTCAAATGCCCGAGACCAGAAGACTGAAGTTAAGAAACTTCAAAAAAATGAAATAAAAAAATAAAAACAAAAAAGTTTGTTTTTACATTTTTGCACAGGGGGAATCCCTCCTGCACCCCCACATCCCCTGCTAAATAAATATACCAATTCCAAGTTTGCACTACAGTGAGAAAAAATGGTAAATATCCCATTCCATGCTATACATCAGGCTGCTGCAGAAAGACTAACCTACTGCCAGCTGTGATACTGAAAAAAGATAAGAGTTTATTCAAAATTTTTGTCTTCATTTTGATTTAATATCTCTGTAATCTGTATAACTATTTATTCTTCTTGTTATGTGATATAGCTGTATATCTCTTAGTGTTGACCTCAGTTGTAGTGAAATCCTTTGTCTGGAGGCCTTGTCTGTTTTCTTAGTGGCAGCAAGTTTACAGAACTAGTTTCATCTGGCCAAAGTATTCCTGCATCTGTATTCTTTGGATAACTGGTTTGGTTTCTGTCCTGTGTTTTAAATCAGATATACCTGTTGCTCAGGCTGCTGCAGAATGACTAACCTACTGCCAGCTGTGATACTGAGAAAAGATCAGAGTTTATTCTCATTTTTTAACAAACAACAGGAACAAGTTCCACCAGGATTTATTTAAAAGCACAAAATCTTTCTCTCTGACGTCTCGGCCAAAAGCCTTCAAGGAGAATAAAACACTTGCATGCAGCAGCAGCTTATATACATGGCAAATGAGATAATTACATAATTAATCAATTAATTTCAGCTATTCGTGATTATAAGGAGCTAATTAATAAGGGGTTAAGACTTGGCTATTTTTGCCAGTCAGATGTTAAAAAAAAGTTTCAGACAACAGGCTGTAAAATGGCCTTATTTTACTGCCTGCCTAAAATTCATAAGAATCTACATAAGCCCCCTGAGAGACCCATAGTCTCTGGGTCTAAGTATTTTCTTCATAATTTAGGTGTATTTTTGCATCACTTTTTGTATCCCTATGTTATTAGGTTGCCTTCCTATATAAGTGATGTCTTTGACTTTCTGGCTAAAATAAAAGATGTCAAAGTAAATAGGAATATGGTTTGGGTCAGCATTGATGTAAAAAGTTTGTATACAAGCATTGGACATGAGTATGGATTGGAAGCCCTTCGGTTTTTCCTTGGTAACTCTCCTGCTTCAGAATATGTTATGGAAATGGTTTATTTTTGTTTGACACACAATTTTTTGAATTTAATAATATTATATATCATCAGTTACAGAACTTGGCTATGGGGCTTCATTTGCCCCATGTATGCAAATCTTTTATGGGTTTTGAATTAAATATTATTTATAAGCATAGATTTTTCAGGAACATGTTATTTATTATTTCAGATATGTTGACGATTTAATATTTTTGGTAGACAGTGACAAAGATACAATTATTGAATTTTTTAATGAAATTAATGTTAATAAATTTCATATCAAATTTGATGGCCTTAATATTGGTCACTTTTTAGATATAGTATTGGATATTTCAGATGGTGAGAATATCATTACCGTCCTAATAAAAATTTGAAGGACTTGCCAGTATTTACATGCAAATAGTGGCCATCCTCTACATGTTATTGAGGCTCTACCTTATGGTGAAATGCTACGATTTCCAAGTTATGTAATAGATCTGATGTATTTCATGAAGAAATGTGCCTTTTGGTGCAATCCTTTTCTACTAGAGGCTATGGCACAAATATTTTGGATAAGAGCTTCTTAAGATTGTGTACAGGTGTTAAACCCAGATATATAAAATCTATTCAACAAAGGGGGTGTAATACAATACAACATGACAGCTCAGGTTCTACTAAAGAAAACATTTATTTTGTTACTACTTATGGTAGTTTTACAAAACAGTTCCTTGATATTGTCAGCCAATATTGGCTTTATTTTTGTTCACTTAGAAATGTTCAACAATGGCTTGATGTAAATATGAAGTTTTCTTACCGTAAAGGCAAGAATATAAAAGATTTTCTTGTAAGATCTAAGATTAAGATGCCTGCATCACAAATATACATGGAACCTGCTAAAATTGGGACTTTTCCTTGTGGGAGATGTAAGGTTTGTAAACATATTGTATCCAATTTTAATTTTATTAATAATGTTAAATTTGATAGTTGGGGTACATTTAGTTGCAATTCTGAGGGTGTCATTTATGCTCTAAAGTGCCCATGTAACAAATTTTACATCGGAAACAAAGAGGGCTTTTAAAATAAGGTTTTGGAGCATTTAAGAGACATCAAAATGGTAAAGAAGACAGCCCAGTTGCAGCACATTTTTGGAAGCACATGATAAATGTAATGAGGGCTTGAAAGGAACTATTTTAGAACAAGTTTGTGTTTCTATGTACAATGATATTGATGTCAAAACTAGATTAGTGCAGAAAGAAACTGTATATATTTTAAAATTTAAAACCATGTTTCCTTTTGGGCTGAATGCAGAGCTCAACTGGAGAACATTAGTTTGTTGAATTGTTGTACTAATTGATTAATTATGTAATTATCTCATTTGCCATGTATATAAGCTGCTGCTGCATGCAAGTGTTTTATTCTCCTTGAAGGCTTTTGGCCGAGACGTCAGAGAGAAAGATTTTGTGCTTTTAAATAAATCCTGGTGGAACTTGTTCCTGTTGTTTGTTACTTTCTACTTGGTTCCTGTTGTTCCAGCTTTATTCTCATTTTTTGTCTGCATTTTGATTTAATATCTCTGTAATCTGTATAACTGTTTTTCCCCACTCACCCTCCCAGTTCATGTTTCGGTCTTTTTGCCTTAGTGGCTTTGAGTTGCCCGCCTCTGGTATTAAGTCGATACTGGACACTCCCATCCAGTCACATTACATCAGCTCATTCTACTGTTAATAGTGAGAACCTAGCAAAGGCCCACCCCTTTAACTTCTGCATATTGAATTATCTCATTATCTTCTGCCTCTTCACTTTCTACTTAAAAAAAAAACCAAAGCTGTTTCCTACATTTCCTGCAACTAGTGTAGCCCAGATACAGACTTGCTGTATCCTGGACTTTTTGTATGCTAGCGGTGATCTTCAATTTTTTCCCTCAGATCTGCTAGTCCTCTGCTCTCCTGCACTTTTATTAGCCTATTAGTCTAGCACTTTAAACTACTCCCTGTGCCAGAAAGTCTACTCTTCAAACTTTCCCTTAGAACTAGCTGGTTTATCAGTAGTAGCATTAAAATCTGAATCCCTGTGACTAGCACTTGCTATAAAACCTGCTGGAAAGCACTAGGAAGCCTTAAACTGATACAAGCTCTTGACTCTCCTTATTAATAAGGAGAAATTAATCGTAGGCTCTAAACAGCCTATAATTGCAAAGTACCTTGCCAAGGTAAGGGAAAACAGCGCTTGTACTTTACAAAAGAAACACTGAACCAGGCATGTCCAACGGTCAGCTTCCAATGATTTCTTCTGTCTACCTGGTGAATCTGGGCATACTGGGGCAATGCAGCAACACAGACAACCCTCTCCTCCTACCACTCAACACTACAACCTGCGAGAGATGCACTTACATAGCCAAACTGGAAGCAAAGCTCTATCCACCCAAGATTGAGCTAGACAGTCAAGAGGAGAAGGTTAACACCTGCATTACACCTCAAGCAACACATAGCCCTTCAAAACTCACACCTCCAACATCCACACATAGCAACACTAAACCCACTTATGCGGAGGCCCTTAGCATTAACCTGTCCAAGCAACAAGGACCTCCAAAGCTGAAATGGAATCAAACACAAATCACAACCAAAGTATCACATAGCTCACAATGCCAGTGGGCCACCCAACAACAGCCCCTAAGGCAAGACAACGTGCCCAACACTTTAGTCATAGGCAACTCTATAGTCAGGCACACTGATGGCCCACTCACCAGGCTGAAGAAGGAGAAAATTACAGTCAGCTGCCTGTCAGGTGCCAGGATCCACCACATCATGCATGCACTCAAGTCACTCCACAACAAGTACAAATATAACTCTGTCATTGTCCATGTTGGAGTGAATGACTTGAGATGTACCTTCCTGGACTACATGAAAAGAGACATGGAAGAGCTCTCAGATCATGTGGCCCAGGCAGGTATGACCCTAGCCCTGAGTAGCATCCTTCCCTCACCCAGAATGATACTACAGTATAAAGACAAAATGATTGACTTCAACAATTGGCTAAGTTTCTGGTGTCATTCAAAGGGGATCCAGTATCTGTCTGCCTGGGATGACATGATCGACAGACCACGATACTTTGCCAGAGATGGTCTGCACCTGTCGCCCCAGGGATTCAGGTTACTGACTAAGGCTCTTGCCACCCCTATAGTGCCTTTTTTAGGCAAGGCTCAAAGGACAAAACCACCACCGTAACAGATATAAGCATACAAAATCTGAAGGTAATGCTACTCAATGCTAGGTCTAAACCTCAAAATGCACTCTCTCGAGGTACTTCTAGAAATGGAAAACATCAATATCTGTGCAGTAACTGAGACCTGGTTCAAGGCTCCAGAGAGCACCCCTGCAATACCAAGCTACAACTCTTACCACACTTTTTGGCCACCAAACCAGGACCGAAACACTAAAGGCAGAGGAGTGTCCATATTCACACCTCCAGGCTAGTTGCTCAACCCAATGCATCTGAAATTCCTCAGGTACAACTAATACTAGGTAAGACTGTAATCCAAATTGTAGCTTGCTACAGATCCCCCACCATGTCCCAAGATTCTCACTACATCTTTCTAAACATACTGGAAAATATTAAGATACAACCAAACACCCTAATACTGAGTGATTTCAACTACCCTGCCATTAATTGGGAAAACTATTTGAGCACCAACGCCTTAGCCCAACAGTTCTTGGAATTCATAAATTCCAGTGCCCTGGATCAACTAATCCATAGTCCCACCAGGGGCTCAAATATCCTAGACCTGGTCATTACCAACATGGGAGATCGATGCTCCACGCCAGTGGTCACCCCCTCATTGGTCAGGTCTGACCATAAACTAATCAACCTTGACATCCACATCCCACCCCCACCCCCCAGTAGGGAAACCTCCATAAAAAACTTCTCCAAAGCTAACTTCATGCTACTCAAGTCAGAAGTGGCAAACTTCTTGACACCCATGCAGATGGGAACTGAACGTTTGACTGCTGAATCCTACACTAAGCACTGTATGAGCACATCCACTCATGCATGAATCGTGCCATTCCAAATAGAACCAAGATGCTCTCCTCCAAAAAAAAGAAGCCAATCTGGTGGTCCCCTGCCATAAACAAACTATACAACAGAAGGAAGAAACTGTTGCAGAAAAGAGGAAAATCCCAGTATGCAAAATACTCCTTTACCAGCCTCAGTAAGAAGCTGATATCTTCATAAAATTCTCCAAAGCTAGTTATGAAAATAAAATTGCCAAAGATTCCAAGGACAACCACAAGGCATTCTATAGTTATGTCAAGAATCTAAATGGCAATGCTCAGATCTGTTCTGAGCTACAACAGAATGGCATTAAATATACTGATCCCAAGGGTATTGCCAATATCCTAGCAGATCGATTCAGTGCCAACTTCACCCCCCTCTCACCACCTAAAGGGCCCAGCTCAATACCAAAAGATTGCCAAATTCTGGTAATCACGGCCACACAGGTAAAAAATGCACTCTCCAAAGCTAAGAATAAAGCATCCATGGGACCAGACGACATCCTGGGCTGTGTACTACATGAGCTACAGAATGAACTGGCACCTCACCTAAGTGTCATGTTTAATCATAGCCTCACCTCAGGCTTCATGCCCAATGAGTGACGCACAGCTACAGTTATCCCACTCCACCTTGGATCCCGGGAACTATCGTCCTATCAGTCTGACAAGCCTGATCTCCAAAGCCATGGAACGCATTATCATGGAACTTATAAACAAAGACATTGGCAACCTTCAAACACTGGGCCCCACCCAGTTTGGTTTTGTAAAGGGACGATCTTGTCTCCTCAACCTGATTGACTTCTTTGAATCAGTATCCAGATCCGTGGATGAGGGCAAGGCGGTCCACACAGCCTATCTGGACCTCGCCAAGGCCTTTGACACCATCCCCCACACTGGAATTACAGATAAACTTACTAAGCTGGGCATCAATCCCTACATCACTCGATGGGCTGCCAACTGGCTTACTGACAGAACCCACACTGTAAAAGTAGCTGACTCAAAATCCAACTCCAGACAACTGACAAGTAGAGTACCTCAGGGTTCAGTCCTGGTACCTCTCTTGTTTGGCATCTACTTCTCTGAATTACAGGCCAGCACTAAGGGACTCTGGCTAACAAAGTTTGCAGATGACTGCAAACTGGGAGCCATTACTGAATCCCCAAATGATGTGGATATTCTACAAAAGGGCCTTACAGAAACAGAAGCCTGGTGCCAAAGCCATAGGCTCAAGCTCAATGCCAAGAAATGTATAGTTATCCCATTTGGGAAAATCCATGTACCCGTGAATTACCACATAAGTAGCAGTACACTAAACACTGAAAGTGTGATAAGGAACTTAGGGACACAAGTGGACAGTGGTCTCACCTTCGATAACCACATCGCCACAACAGTCAGGAAATCCTTCTATGTGGCATACCTCATCATTAAGGGCTTTTCATCCAGAAAAAAGGAGGTCATTGTTCCACTGTACTCATCCCTCATTAGACCCATTATAGAGTATAATGCCCCATTTGGTATGTACCTCTCAAGACATCTGCAACAACTGGAAAGACCACAGAAATACCTCACTAAAAGAATCACAAGCCTAAAGCAGATGCCCTATGCTGACCATCTAAACAACTCCAGCTATACTCTGTCACATATCGCCTGCTCAGAGGTGATCTCTGCTTAACATACAAGGCCATGTCAAACCCAGAGCTGTTGGACATGCTACACTTAAAGAAATCCCATTCCCTCAGAGCCACATGCTCCAGGGATCTAAATCTGGTCATCACAATGACAAAACATGCTGGAGAGTTAGGTTCCAGACCCAGAGACTCCACATACTCTGGAATAGACTGCCCATACATGTCAAGCTGAGTGTCTCTTTGGCCCTCTTCAAAAAGAACATTGACGATTGGATGGGAGATAGAAAATTCACCCCAGGGATCACTTCAATCACCCTGTTAGACAAGGGACCAGGGACGTAATAGCCAGGGAATTGTTATGGCTAGGCTTGGATAGGCCCTAGGGCCAGTAGCCTAGTACCAACCTATGAACCTATGAACCTATATTCAAAATGATCAAAGTTTCAAAACTTCAGTCTTATGGTCTCGGCTATTTTATTCCTTGTTCATTTGCATATTAGTCATAATATGCTTACTTTTCTTAATAATTCTAATAATGCAAGCAATCCTGACTATTTATAATATAATGCATGCTTTTTAATTTTAATGCATGTTTTTAGCCATTGTAAATTGCTTCTCATTCTAACATTAGAATTTGATTTCAGCATGTGAAAATGACTACTCATGGCACACAGCAGCTGCTAATTTCCTCTGTAAGTTTTTCATTCTTCTTAAGCATTTCAAATTGTTCTAATCAGTAACAAATACTTAACCTTCCTTCTTTCCATTAATATGTACAGGTAGAGTTATTAACCCTATGACATAAGCTACTAATATTCAGCAAAATGTAAGCACATTATATGTTAGCGACAGCTCAGTATAAAACATTACTATAACTTTTGTTTTAACAATTCCTCACAAATAAGAACAGAAAAAATATGTTATTTTTGAGTAGATGTCTTACATATATACTTGAAAAAAAGAAAAAAAAAGAAAGTTCCTTTATATTTTCACAGACATCAGTGATGAACTTTGACCTAGGTTTTCTTCAGAACAGCTCAAGGAGGGAAACACAGCAAGCAATAATCTAGCATTCTGACACAACTGAAGCATTATTTTGTTCTCAAGCTTTCTTTAAGTGTTACTTGCTTCATAAATAGCCTGTAAAAAGACTGTGTTACATCGGAACAAAGAAAGCAAAATCACTTGCACTTTTCACTTCTAATTTGCATATTACTTAGCTCTGTCATTAAGGTAACCCAGTAATACACACTAAGTAAAATTAAATAAATACAATAAAATTCTTAACTTATATAGTTTTACAGTTACAAATTGTATTGCTTATAATGTAATGACATTCTCTTTTAGGAAGTATTTGTTTAACATTTAGAAATACACTTATCAGTTTAGTTAAATGAAATATATTAAGTCTTTTCACTGCAAATATAGTAAAACAGTAAAACTAACCATTTATATTCCTCATCATGAAAAATGTTTTAGCTTAAAATATAAATACATACTTACATATGTTTTGAAGCTTAAAGCCCAATACAGACCTTCTGCTTAAAGGGCAAATCTGTTGTTTCAGAAAATAAAAAAGTCCTGCAATCAGAAAAAATAATTCATTTGTTTTTAAGCTTTTTAATCTCAGAAACTGTTTTCCAGGAATTCAGCTCAATCTGTCTCTTGAGGGATATACTGTACCACTCCATTACTTTAGTATTATTAATTATTTTATTGGTGCTAACAAAAGTGGATGTCTCCTCCTGTGTGTCAAATATTTTAGTTCCTTCAGAATTAAATAATTTGATATTTTCAGGAAACACCAAAGTGGCTTTAATATTGTTCTGTTTAAGTTCCTTGGTCAGTGATAAACAGGATTGTATTTTGCTTATTGCTTTACTGGAATAATCATTGTCAAATCTGACCACATGTTCACTTATTTTAATAGGTGGGCTGGACCATGCTGTTTTTAATATTTGATCTTTTTTAAGCTAGATATAAATTTAACCATAATTGAATATGGTGGTGAATTTTCCTTTTTCAGTGGTGCTCTCAGGGATCTATGTGCAATTTCAATTCCAAAAGAAGAAACAAAAAAATGCATAAAAATATATATATTCTACTGTTTTGCTTTCTCGTTATATGTTAGTGCTTTTCTCCCAGGAAAGCTGCTGAAAACATTCTATTGTCCAGTACAACTTTCCTGATAAACTAATGTCAGTCAATAATCAATAAATACATTTTGCGTGGACAATTTCCAAATTTATTTTCATTACCACTTCTTTAATATGGCAAACCTAGAATATGTAATGATCATCTCTGAATGAGAATTGCTTAGGCAGCCATTTTTTACTGCCATCTTCTTTGATTGATACTTATCGAAACCATAGATATGGCTCAATAAAAGTGCTGAAGATACCATACACACACACACACACACACACACACACACACACACACACACACACACACACACATATATATATATATATATATATATATATATATATATATATATATATATGTTATATATGAAAAGTACTGTAAAAATGTAGGTAAAATTATATTTTAGTTTTTTTTTTTTTTTTTGCATAATATGCAGTATTGATGTAAAGGCTAATGTCATAGGTCATAAATGCCCCTGATTTCGCAGAATGCCACAGATTTTACCTCATATTTTTCACCTGTCTCTCATAAAATTTTTGTTTTCCCCCAAATCATAGGGGATTATTGTCACTAAATAAACATAGATATTACAGTTTAAGCTGTATTATTTTTGAGAAAGACATATTAATGCAAAACGTGTTATTATGTAAACAAGTGCAATATTTTGAAAATGTACCTTCTTTTAGGACCTTATTTTTGGGCTTATGTCCCTGATTCTAGAGGTAAGAAACTAAGAACCTGGATGTGAATACATTATATATTATTGTTGTAAAGACTTTTTGATGAACAGCATTGATGTTTGCACCTTTTTAATGACATTTACTGTTCAAAAGATATATGTATTAGTTTAGCTTATGCTTTCAACTATTTTCTCAGAACATGTTAAGGACTATCAGGATGTAGGTAGGCTGTTACAGGTGTTGCATTCCACAGATTACAGCTGTGAATGAGTTAATCATAACTACATGGATAAAGGCTTATTATATACTTCTAGTAAACATGTGTTACTCTCATCTGAAATCTGTAGCAATCATAGGACTTTCAAGGCAACTGAGTCATGTGACCATTTACATCTTACCAGTACCAACTCTAGACAGTACTCCTCTGTCAAGAGTACCAGGCCAGTCTAGCCTGTGGTGAGCTTATGAATAGCCATGCAATTATCTATGTCTCATTTGAAGGTGATACTATATTACACCACTTAATATACATAGGAAGTCTGTTGCTAAGTTGCGGGAGGAGCTGCATGATGAATCTGTTGCTCCACCATGTTTTATTTACCTTCTGGTGAAGATTTAAACCCATGGTTGTGGCATTAATGGGATTATTTGATTTGTGAAGATACAAGAGGTCTAGGACCAGTGGGTCTCTAATGGCAAAGACGTTAAGCCATAGATCACCGTTCAGGAATTTGTAAGATACAAATTAAAGGAGCAGTGCCTCCAGTCTTTTCTGGTAGCCCTGAGTTTTTAATCCTGTGATCTTCTTAGTTAGGAATCTCTGGGATCTTTCCAGATGCTTGATATGTCTAGTGAGAGGGCATTGTACTTAATAATTGACCTAATCATATGGATATCAAGATACAAGCAGTCAAAATATTTTTAGTCCCTTTGATTTTATACACAGGTCAGGCATATTTTTTATGAACCAGAGAATATGTTGGAGTTAGCAGTTAGTAAAGAGTTGAAGGATTTTATATGGGGCGGGATGGCAAAAGTCAAGTGGAATAATCTGATCCTTCCAATAGAATAAGGTGTTTGGGATTACCTGATTTGAAGGGGTATTTCAGAGCTACACAGTTAACGCTCCTATATATAGCACAAGCAGAAAGCTGTAATTCAAAGTGGAAAGGGAGGATGATGAAATAGAGGGCAAGCTCAAGAAACAAGGAGAGACCAGGATTTCTGATGCAGATCCTTAAGGAGAATAACAATAACCATACAGAGTATTATATTCATAAAGTAGCAGAAAGTATAAGAATTGAGCCAACACAGAAATAGAAAAAGGAGATTCTGCAGATAGGGGTGACTGCAATTAGGGATACAGTCGATAGACAACAAGTAGCAAACAAAGAACCAAGGTATTGGAAGCAACTAATTAGAGAGGGAAAGGTAATAGAATGTGAAGTGGCCAAGAATGTATTTGGACTACAGGCTACAGACTGCCTTCCTTATTGATATCAGAGTATAGGCAAAGAGAAAGAAAGAGAGGAATCCCAAATTAAAGACCAACATTGGTATAGTTTTTAGAAGAATCTAGAACAAATGCTGCTGTTAAAAAGGAAAATTAGTAGAGCATATAAAGTACTGCATGCAAACTATAAGAATCAATCAGAGGAGGTTAGAAAGGATTGGGAAGAGAGACTGGATAAGCAATTCACAAAGAAATAATGGGGATATATGTATGACTCCCAAATATGCAACAAAGTCTAGAAGATTAAGGATGTTAGCTTGGAAGTGCTTACATAGGTATTTTTAAAACACAAGTAGGCTCCAAAAAATTTTCCTCAGGTAGATAGCAAATGTTGGAGATGTGATGGGCAAGAAAGAAATAATTGTGAACATATTATTTGGGAATATAGTGAGTTGACAGACTTCAAAAAATCCTCGCAGACTACTCTATCAAAAATACTGGTTGAGCAAATTCATATAACTAAGGAAATTATTTTTTGAGCTATGATGCAGAATTAGAATTGCCTAGACATAGTAAGGCCTTGCTGAGTTTAATTATGGTGACTGCCAAAAAAAAAAAACAATTGCTAGAAAATTGAGCTCAAAGTCTAAACCAACTGTACTAGAAATAGCGAACATAGTAAATGAGATAAAACAACTAGAAATTGGATCTTTAGAAAAGGGTAGAAGCAAATTACATAGAAAAAATGGGAACTGTGGGAACAATACATGCAGAATATTGTTTTGGAGGAGGAATGAAGCTTTAAATAAGCCAGGATTTGAATGAACTATGTAATGTTTGACTGACAATAACTGGATAGATTATAAATTATGTATACTGTCTGCAACTAAAGATATGTTAATATGGTTTGTTCTCATTTATATAAACGTATGGTTGCCTATGCCAAAAAAGTGATAATCTAATAACGATATTTCTTGTTTAAAAAAATAATTGACCTAATCAATGCTGAGTATAAGGAGACAATGGCCTCTTTAGATTTGGCAATTATTTGTATCTAGTAGAAGAACATTATGTCCACCCATATTACATGATGATCAAAGGAGAGGGAATTTATCAACCCACGTTCCTAGATCTCTAATGGCATTCTCATTGTGGAGTGTAGTATAATCTATGAATTCTGCTTTGTGGGGGGATTGTCTACCAAAAGTGATAATATTACACTGTTTTTTGCTTAATTAGGGCCCACATTTATTGCACAAGGTACTAACAAGTGTAAGTTCTTGCTGACAGTTTTGAGCATGGGTGGATTGATAATGACTCCCAGTTTGCAGTCATCTGCAAACTTAGCCAAAGGCCTTGGTTCTTGGTCTGGACATTGAAGGAATACATGGTGATCAGAACAGGTCCCAGCACTGGTCACCTTCATACTGTCTGATGGGGCACCTGCACTATATGAAAGTGGGTAAGTTTAGAGTTGAGTATCAGTCCATGAAAGAGGCACTGGGCATGACTTGGTGAAAAGTTAAAACTCCTAGAATATGAAACTACTGTAGAGTGCAGAACAAGGACTCATGGAAATAAGGTGGTATAGCCAGGGCACTTATCAAGGAACTTGCCTTAGGGGTGCAGAAGGGTGGGGTTCTTAAGTGCTGGTGGAGATGCTAAAGGAGTTCTGGCACTGAATTGGTACTGGGGATCAGCATAGCATGGTGCCAGTGGTGGAACAGCAGTAAAGGGAGGTTCCAAAGAGTCTTTTGCCAAGAGAGATACTTTATTAAAGGCTGTCTCTAACCTTTCTCTTTTTCTCAGTACCTTTCCCTGCACTCATCTGCACATCACCTCATCTCATTAGCACAGGCTGACCTTGTCATTGCTTCCCCCTCCCTTCTCTACCCCTTGTTGATCTTCTTTCTTGGGTGAACCTGACTCCTTCATTCTGCTGACCACCATTTTAACAGGTCATTGTTTATTACCATACCTCAGCTTCTTACTCACTCTCTTCTGGCTGAGAAATGCCATGGCCTCCTCTAAAGAATAGCTTTATACTCTCCTCCTCTGCCTGTAAAACACCACAGATGCTGGATATATTAGTTTTGCTATCACACCTGCAAGATAGATTAATCATAGGTCCTCTGCAAATTCTCAGTACTTTTCTTTTCATGCTCAGACAAGAAATATTTCCTGCACCTCACTTTGTGGCTCTTTTATTTCAATGTCCCATCTTAGAAATCCTATTGCAGTTTTGTAACTTTACAATTTCATCATTAAATAGTTGGGTCTCTGTTGCTGAACTAACATCTCTGTCTTTCTATCTCACTGTGTGTTTGTGTGTGTATTTATTTCTTGGTCTCTCTTTCTATCTCTCTGCTTTCCACCCATTCAGAAAAAACAGTCAAGCAGAATTTACGTCTTGATGACCTAGTCTGTCCACTGTAGCCCTCAGCTCTGTCGTTTCTGTGGCTTGTTGTAGTAGCCTTGGCTGCATATCAACTTCATTTCTCACATCAGCACTTTTCTGTTGCAAGGTCACCATTTCCCTGAACACCCTATCAGGGCCTTTCTTGAGATCTGCAAAAATGCCATTGATGGAAGCAAGTATTCTTAAGATGTGACTGGTTCTGTTTCTTGAATTTTCCTTCCATTTCTGCACATTTTTTATTCTACCACTCATTTCATCTTTAATGGGCTGACCAACACCCTCTTTGTAGGCACTTTATTGCTCTCTGCAAGAAACAATAAATAAATTAATTAAGATAAATAAATAAATTCTTGGATATAATATCTATATGCCACACTGTAAAAGTAGCCAACTCCAAATCTATCTCTAGACAAGTGACAAGTGGAGTACCTCAGGGTTCAGTCCTGGGACCGCTCTTGTTTGGCATCTACTTCTCTGAAGTACAGGCCAACACTAAGGGACTCTGGCTAAAAACTTTGCAGATGACTGCAAACTGGGAGCCATTATTGAATCCTCAAATTATGTGTCTACTCTACAAAAGGGCCTTACCGAAACAGATGCTTGGTGCCAGAGCCATGGGTTCAAGCTCAATGCCAAGAAATGTATAGTTTTCCCCTTTGGGAAAAAACATGTACCCGTGAATTACCATATAGGTGACAGTACACTAAACACTGAAAGTGTGATAAGAGACTTAGGGACACAGGTGGACAGTGGTCTCACCTTCGATAACCACATCGCCACAACAGTCAGGAAATTCTTCTATGTGGCACACCTCATCACTAAGGGCTTTTCATCCAGAAAAAAGGAGGTCATTGTCCCACTGTACTCATCCCTCATTAGACCCATTATAGAATACAACACCCCATTTGGTATGTACCTCTCAAGACATCTGCAACAACTGGAAAGGCCGCAGAAATACCTCACTAAAAGAATCACAGGCCTAAAGCAGATGCCCTACGCTGACCGCCTTAAAAAACTCCAGCTATACTCTGTCACATATCATCTACTCAGAGGTGATCTCTGCTTAACATACAAGGCCATGTCAAACCCAGACCTGTTGGACATGCTACACTTAAAGAAATCCCAATCCCTCAGAGCCACACGCTCCAGGGATCTAAACCTTGTCATCACAATAAACAAAACATGCTGGAGGGATAGGTTCCTGACCCAGAGACTCCCCAGACTCTGGAATACATGTCAAGCAGAGTGCCTCTTTGGCCCTCTTCAAAAGGAACCTTGACAATTGGATTTGAGAAAGGAAATTCACTCCGGGGATCACGTCAGTCACCCTGCTAGACAGGGGTCCAGGGAAGTCAATAGTGTGTGAAGAAATAGCCAGGGAATTGTTATGACTAGGCTTGTATAGGCCCTAAGGCTGATAGCCTAGTACCAACCTATGAACCTATGAACCTATATATGCAGAACTTTTTTGAAATATACTTCTAGTATTAGTACTTCTGTATACTGTAAGTTTTACTATTGTAGACATACTTCTTGTTTATCATATGAAATTAAATTGTAAATGTCATTTACTGGAGCCTTTCAGCCATGCAACTGCTGAAAATGGGCCTTGCCCAGTCAAACTTTCCAGGTAAACAAATATATACATATGGCTGTGGTTTATGGGCTTTTAGAGTGATCATGATTTCATGGGTATTGTGTAGAGCCATGAAAAGCATGTAGCTCAAACTGAGGTAATATGTATTAGGATTATGCACTAATGTATGGGATTCATGTATGTCTTCAAATTGTATATGTGTAAAGTACAAAGCTGAAACACTCCCTAAATTTGGAGAGATGGTGAGTAAGTCTTTGACTTGGGTATTTTTTCACAGATATAGTTCTAAAAGATTTGTTATTCCAAAAGCTCATTCACCTGTCCTATCATTCACTTCAATGTACACTTGCCACTCCATTTTCAAAGCTGTTTACACTGGTATTTCTGCAAGCCTAAGTCAGTAAGTATGCCTGAGTGTTCAAGCATCTTGATATTTACTCAGGACTCTCTTTCCATCTTTCTCCTTTCGTTGATATCTCCCTCAGAGATTCTAACTTATTTAGCATATTCTTTATACTCTTTAGTATTTTCCTTATAACAGGATTATGATCAAGTCTCTGCCCATAACCAGCTAATGTTCAAGACATGGATGTCAAATAATTCACCCAGAAAGCAGAGTGAGGTGAAGCTCAGCAGGTAAAGCTTGGCATCCATGTTGAGATCGCATAATAAGAGTTATGATCAGTGAGACACAATCATAATTCCTCCTAGTGCATGGAGCTTTATCTGCTCCATGTAGTATTACTAGTTACAGGGCGAAAAGTGTAGGATTATTAAGGGTTTCAAAGCTCTAAAAGCCATAAAACATGTAGGCATGCCAAACAGACAGTGGGCAAAAATTAAGTGTCCCGCTGGAGAACTAACAGTTTTAAAAATTATTAGACACTTCAGTATGCCACACTTTTTTATTTAAAAAAATGTTAAAAAGTGTGGCAGATTAAAGTATCTAACAAATTTTACAAGTACTTTAGGTTCTGCTATTGTCTGTGGTCAATGATGTTGGCTGCTTTTAGCCTCTAGTGCCAGTCAGTGCTCATAGGTGCTTACAAAAAGCTTGTTAAGCACCTCTTTGATGACAGGATGCTACTTAATAAGTCTGTCCTTTTCCCAGTTTTGGAGCATAATCACAGCACTTCATGCACTGCATTTACATTATGATTCATTTCCTACTAAACACTCCAGCTCCCTCTTAGCTTGTACCTCTGCTCATATTTTATTGACTCCAGTTTCAGGCTCTTATCCTTATTAGGACTTTAAAAGAAATCAGTGTACCAGTGGCATATTGCTTCATCATCCTCACCACCTCCATTTCCCACCCCTAACAAGTGATTCCTGCTACAATGCTCCTCCATGCTGTCAATTCCATCTTGATTTTCCTTTTGAAGTACAGGCTTATATGGCTTGTAACACAGCTATTCATTGTAAATTTAAATAGTTTTAGAAGACCCTTGATGGACATCGTTGCTGAAAGCCTTTTAAATCCTACCACTTAAAAACAGGCCAAAGACAGGTATGGCCCTCTGTAAATGTATTCTAGTGCATCATGTCTTGCTTCATGCAAAGCCTCTCACCTTCCCTGTCTTGGAGGAATGTTCCTATTTTCAGGCCTGGTTTACCTCTGTAGAGGATATCCCTATTTTTGGAGTTATATCTCAATTTTCAGGCTTGATTTACCCCTTCACACAATTTTCTGAATCCCCCCATATCTCGTGTAATTTTTTAAGCTGTCTAGTACACAGAAAATCAGAGAACATGAGCAACATGTTAATGGCAACGATAGTCTAAAGAAAGAGGACACACATCTTACATCTCCTTTTTTCTGATGACCTTGTGTGGTAGTATTTTGCAATACAGTTTGTTAAAGTCTACAGATTTTACACTGTCTCTTTGATAATGTGCTTATATTTTTCAATCATTTTTTGTCACTGTCTGTTTTTTAAACACTTGCTTCTTAGTAGTGTTCCACATTTCTCCTGGTAGCAGGAAGAGTTATGCAATATTTGGTATTAAAATTTATGCTAATTAGATTTCCAGATTTTTAGCTGGATGCTCCCGTTTTTCAGGGGCCTTTGTTCCTATTTTCAATGTCTGCAGATTGAAAAGCATGACTCACGCAAGTAATAAAGGTTGCCAAAGAAAGTGATCAATACTGCATACGGTGTCCAATGTATTATAATTATGAGCATGTTACAGTATTGTCTCTGGCACAGCCACCTGAGGTTTGCTTCCAGTAGAGGCCATTGGCATAAGTTCTGCATGTTCTTTATTAAACTACAGACCTTTTTTACCTGCATTTAATGCCAACTGATCGTTTTTAATTTTTTTATTTTTTTTTTAAGTTTCACTGACCCAGCCAAATTTACTTTTTCATACATTTCTCTCTTGATTCACATAGGCAGCATATCCTCCCAAGTATCTAGCACTGACCATTATACATTGCCCACACACTGACCAACTTATATAACATAGTTTTACAATATGCGTGTTTAGGATCTACTAGAATGTAACAATATATTGACTCTTCTTCCATGCTTTTTGTTACATCACACACTGTAATATCCATTCAGTGGCCTTCACTTTTTCATATCAATTTGACCTTTCAATATTTAATTTATAAAGAGTTTTCACAGTGTCATTTTAATGAATCAATCTATCAAGTAGTAATTGAATTAAGCTCAGTCACTATGCATTTGCCTTATTTACTGTTTTTTTTTAAGGAACCTGTTTATTCACATTAGGTAGATAATATTAATAAATGTGTTGTATCCAAAATGTTTCTGCTGTAAGGAAGAGCTATTTTTATTTTGCAGGCACAAGAGGACAGTAATACTGACAGTGGAACAGTTCCTTCTCTGCAGACCAGATTAGGTGTCATCAGTAAGCATGTCTATGTGTGGAGCCCTATGATCAGTAAATGCTCAGTTACCTGTGGTGGAGGTGAGATACTATTAGAATATAATTTAGTTTATTAATATTTCTTAGCTTGGTTTGCATTTTTAAGATTTAACTGATATCATTGGTCTAATTGCCCTTTCTGTAAAGATCTTCTTCTGTTTGTGAAGATTTAGAAGCAAGTTGAGACCATTTGGAAGCTGTTTAAAGGAATTATTATGAAACGTTGCATGTGATATTCTTTGAAATACTGAATAACGAAGCCAAGAGACAAAATATATTAAATGTACAATCCCGAATCCAGTCACTTTGAATCTCTTAAAAGCAAAATACTCCAAAGCACACTAAAGACAAACCATATAAAATAATTTCACTGAAAGTGGACAGCCACTCTATATTAAATGTTAGTTTTCACAGGAGCTGTGTTGCATTGCAGTCTGACCTCCAGTAATTACATCCTCACTCTTTTGATAAAAATCAAGTTAGAGACTTAAGTGCAAACCAGTGCTCATTATAAAGAGGTATAAACATAAGACAACATTCAGCACAAATGCATAACTTCACTGTCTTCTTCAGCAAATACAAACCATCTCCTTCGTGCAGGTGCTCAGGGTGCAAACCCACTTGCGTGCCAGAAAAACTGTCCTCACATCCTCCCTATATTGATTTGCCCCCACTACATCTTCCCTGTATTAACTTGTCCCCACTACATCTTCCCTGCATTGACTTGTCCCCACTACATCTTCCCTGCATTAAATTGTCTCCTTACATCTTCCTTGTATTAACTTGTCCCTGTTTAATCAGATCATTGCCTCAAACACTGTGGCTGTATTTCTTTTAGACAAATTTAACAGTCTGTAGAACCTCCACTTACCAGCCATCACTGGACTTAAAATGTTTCAAAACTATGGTTGGATGAGTAAGGAACTTCTCTCCCTACTGTCTACTACACCTGGAAAGAAAGTTTTAGTCCATCCCTCACAAAAAGCATCACAAGCCTAAGAAATGCATTCAAAAAAGTCACATGGTGACACAAAATTACTGACTTCCACAATAAACAAGCTTTCCCTTTCACAAACCACTTATTTTCTGGGGATAAGTCAGATAATCATAGAGAAGAACCTCAAGTTTGCAAACCAAGCACCTCATCCTAGTTCAAATAGCCCAGCCACCCCTGCACAGTTGTATCATAAACTTTCCAATAACCCGAGCCCACAAACCCTGAACACACCACTGTTGTGCCTCACTATCTAGCTTTCCTAACTACATACCTACATTTTACTTCAGGCTCATTTCTGATAAGGCTGTAGACAAAATCAAACTGACAAAATTGCTATACATAATCCACGTAACTCAGAGATCATCAATAATACATTACTATTACTGAAAAATATGCATGCTGATTGGAGAGACCAGTGCTAATTCAGCATTACATATGGAAAGGACTTTGGTAGCCACTAGCTACAATGATATTTCTGACATAGGTACCAAAGTGATACTTATTCGCAGCATAGCTGCCAGACAGTGGCCTTAGATGATGTAGTACATTTCCTGTTATAAACATTATTTATGAAACACCGAGTTAAAAAAAATAATAATACAGTTATTAAAAATTAAAGCATGCTGCTAAATATTCTTTGGTCAGCAAGAGAAGAAATGTGCAAGCATTCACGTATTCACAAAAAAGACTTCATGGCATGAAAAGCCAGGAATGACAATTCCATGCAGACACTTACACATGCACACACACACACACACACACACACACACACACACACACACACACACACACACACACACACACACACACACACACACACACTCTTAACTTTCTTTAAAAAGCCAGCAGAGACTGCTGTGTACTGTGTAAATGTAGGCATATACATGATTAATGGATTCAAGAAATAATGCAAAGACAGGCAGAATATCTGGCTATAAAAACGTAATATTTATTCCAAAGCACAGCTTATGAGGAAGATCAAGAATTTTCTAACATGATCCCATGGAAGTAAAACAAAAACAACCTTTCTGTAGTATAAAGACATTAGGTATAGTATAAGGTACATATGGTATGATACAGTTTTAACAAATCAGAATCTTACAACTCCTCATGCTGTTCACATGAAAAGTACATGTGCGTGAACATATCATTATTTTTCTAAATAAGTAGAGCTGCATCCAGTCACATCTTGGGCTCTGTTTACCAGCTTATAGTGAACCTTTGTTCTTGAAAAAACTGCATAGGTTCATAGGTAGGTACAAGCTATTGGCACTGGGGCCTATATAGGCCTAGCCAAAATGGTTCCCTGGCTTTCACCACCCAAGAAAATGATTTTCCTGTGCCCCTGACAAGCAGTGCCACAGAAGTAATCCCCGGGGTGAATTTTCTATTTCCCATCCAGTCATCAAGATTTTTCTTAAAGAGGGCCAACGAGGACTTTGCTTGACATGAATGGGTAGTTTGTTCCAGAGTATGGGAAGTCCCTGGGACAGGAATCTATCCCTCCAGCATGTTCTGTTTATTGTGGTGACAAGGTTTAGGTCTCTGGAGCATGTGGTTCAGAGAGATTGGGATTTCTTTAAGTGTAGCATGTCCAACAGCTCTGGTTTTGAATTGCTTTGTATGTTAGGCAGTGATTGCCTCTGAGTTGGCGATATGCGATGGAGTAGAGCTGGAGTTTTTTTGAGACGGTCTGCGTATGGCATCTGTTTGAGGCTGGTAATCCTCTTAGTGAGGTATTTCTGTGGCCTTTCCACTTGTTGTAGGTGTCTTGTGAGATACATGCCAAACAGGGTATTGTACTCTATAATGGGTCTGATGAGGGATGAGTAGAGAGGAACAATGACCTCCTTTTTTCTAGAGGAGAACCCTTTTCTGATGAGGTGTGCCACGTAGAAGGATTTCCTGACTATTGTGGCACTGTGGTTATCAAAGGAGAGACTACTGTCCAGCTGTGTCCCGAGGTCTCTTATCATACTTTGAGTGTTTAGTGAGCTCCTGCCTATGTGGTAGTTCATGGGTACCGAGTTTTTCCCAAAGGGGATGACAATGCACTTCTTGGCATTGAGCTTGAGGCCATGACTTTGACACCAAGCATCTGTCTCTGTGAGGCCCTTTTGTAGAATGTCTACATCATTAGGTGATTCTATTATGGCTCCCAGTTTGCAGTCATCTGCGAACGTTGTTAGCCAAAGACCTTCTATGTTGGCCTGCACGTCAGAGAAGTAGATGCTGAACAGGAGAGGACCCAAGAGCGAACCCTGTGGTACTCCACTCGTCACTGGTCTGAAGTCGGACTTGGAGTCGGCTACTTTTACTGTGTGGGTTCTGTCAGTGAGCTAGTTGGCCACCTATCTTGTGACATAGGGATTTATGCCAAGTTTAGTGAGTTTATCTATAATTCCAGAGTGGGGTATGGTATCGAAAGCCTTGGCGAGGTCAAGATAGGCTGTGTGCACTACCTTGCCCTCATCTATGGCTCTAGTGACTGCTTCAAAGAAGTCAATCAGGTTTAGTAGACATGATCTACCTTTTACAAACCCAAACTAATTGGGTTCCAGGGTTTGGAGGTTACCTATGTCTTTGTTTATAAGCTCCAAGATGATACATTCCATGGTCTTGCAGACCAGGCTTGTCAGGCTAATGGGGCAGTAGTTTCCAGGTGGCACCCCTTTGTGGAGTGGGATAACGGTCGCTGTGCACCATTCTGTAGGCACATAGCCTGAGGTGAGGTTATGCTTGAACATGGTACTTAGGTGGGGTGCCAGTTCGTTCTGTAGTTCGTGCAGTACGCAGCCTGGGATGTTGTCTGGTCCCATGGATGCTGTGTTCTTGGCTTTGGAGAGTGCTGTCTTTACTTGTTCATCCATGATTACAGGGGCTTTGCATTCTTCCAGTATTAAGATGGGCCCTTTGGAGGATGAGAGGGGGTAAAGTTAACACTGAACCTATCTGCCAGGATGTTGGCAATATTGGTTGGTTCTGTATATTTAGTGCCATTGTGCTGTAGCTCAGAGCAGATCTGAGTGTTGCCATTGAGATTCTTGACATAGCTGTAGAATGCTTTGTGGTTGTCTTTGGAATCAGTGGTGATTTTATGAGGGATCTCAGCTTCTTGCTGAGGCTGACCAGGAAGTTCCTCCAATCTTGGGATTTTACTCTTTTCTGCAACAGCTTCTTCCTTCTGTTGTAGAGTTTTTTTATGGCAGGGGACCACCAGATTGGTTTCCTTTTTTTTGGAGGATAGTGTCTTGGTTCTGTTGGGAATAGCACAATCCATGCACTCGTGTATTTGCTTGTACAGTGCATTTGTGTAAGATTCAGCAGTTGTACCTCTATTTTCCATCTGCATGGGTGTCGTGAAGTTTGCCACTTCTGTCTTAAGAAGCATGAAGTTGGCTATGGAGTAGTTTTTGATGGTGGTTTCCTTAATGGGGGGTGGGTGGAATTTGGATGTCTAGAGTGAATATCTTGTGGTCAGATCTGACCAGCGAGGAGTTGGCCTCTGGCGTGGAACACTGGTTACCCATATTGGTAATGACCAGGTCCAGGTCTCCCTGGTGGAGATGTGGACAAATTGATCCAATGTGTTGGAATTTATGAATTTCAGAAAACATTGAGCGAATGAGTTGGTGCATGAGTAGTTTTCCCATTTGATGGTGGGGCAGTTGAAATCACCTGTAGTTAAGGTATTGGGTTGTACCTTAATATTTTCCAGTATCTTAAGTAATGAAGACTGTGAATCCTAGGTATGGTGGGGGATCTGTAACAAGCTACAACCTGGATTGCAGTCTTGCCCAGTGCTATTTGCACTTGGATAATTTTGGATGCATTATGTTGAGCAACTAGCCTGGAGGTGTGGATATCCTTAATGAATATGGACATGCCTACACCTTTAGTGTTTCGGTCCAGGTTAGGTGGCTGAAAGGTGTGGTATAAATTATAGCCTGGTAATGCAGGGTGCTCTCTGGAGCCTTGAACCAGGTCTCTGTCACTGCACAGAGTTTGATGTTCTCCATTTTAAGGAGTGCCTTGAGTGAGTGGATTTTGAGGTTTAGATTTCTAGCATTGAGTAGCATTACCCTCAGAGTTTGCTTGCTTTTACCTGTTACAGTGATGAATTTAGCATTTGAACCCTGCCTAAAAAAGGCACTATAGGGGTGGCAAGAGCCTTAGCCAGTATCCGGAATCCCAGGGACGACAGGTGCAGGCCATCTCTGGCAAAGCATCATGGTCTGTCGACCATGTCGTTCCAGGCAGACCGATACTGGATCCCCTTAGAATTACACCAGAAGCTTAGCCAATTGTTGAAGTAAATCATTTTGTCCTTGTACTGTGGTATCATTCTGGGCAATGGCTGGATGCTACTCAGGACTAGGGTCATACCTGCCTGGGCTACAAGATCTGAGAGCTCTAACATGTCTCTTTTCATGTAGTCCAGAGAGGTATGTCTCAGGTCATTCACACCAACATGGACAATGGCAGAGTCATATTTGTACTTGTTGTGGCATGACCTGAGTGTGTGCATTATGTGGTGGATCCTGGCACCCGACAGGCAGCTGACAGTAACTTTCTCCTTGTTTAGCCTGGTAAGTGGGACATCAGTGTGCCTGACTATAGAGTCACCTATGACTAGTGTGTTGGGTACGTTGTTTTGCCTTATGGGCTGAGGTTGAGTGGCATACTGATTTTGTGGGCTATGTGTCATTTGGGTAATGTTGGGGGGAGGTGGTTGTCTGCGTTTCAGCTTGGGAGGTCTCTATTGCTTGGGCAGATTTTTATTGAGAGCCTCTGTGAATGTGGGTGTGTGTTTTGTGTTTCTATGTGTGGGTTTTGGTAGTGTGGGTTTTGAAGGACTATGTGTTGAGTGTGGTGTGGTGCAGGTGTTAACCTTCTCCTCTTGACTGTCTAGTCCAGTCTTGGCTGGAGAGAGCTTTGCTTCCAGTTTGGCTATATAAGTGCATCTCTCACAGGTTGTAGTGTTGGGTGGTAGGAGGAGGGGGTTGTCAGTGTACATGAGGCAATTGCTACATTGCCCCAAGATGCCAAGAGCTGACCCATGGACATGCTTGGATAGGTGCTTATTAATTTAAGTACTAAGAACTGTTTTTCTCTTGACAAGTGAGGAAAGTCGAGTGCTGTAGTAATTTGTAGTTCATTTAGTGCTTACAATGTGTTCTGAGCATGTGCTGAGCACAAGGAAACAGTTAAGCTGTGTTATGGCATAGGGCACTCTGATATCATTATGTTGCTTTTCCAGTATTATCTCAAAATACTTCACGTATCTATTTACTCCCTTAGTTTGATTTAGTAACACAGTTATAGAATTTATGAATTTGTTTTTAAAAAAAACAAGAAACATATGCTGACTGCTTTGCTACCTGTTACAGTAACAGAAAAATAATATAACATTCCATTTCAGGCTGCAGTTAGAGTATCTGACATACATCTCTAAGCATTCAGAATTATTACAGAGAATAAAAAGAACATATATTCACTGTAATATTTTTCCCATTACAACTTCATGAATTGAAAAGGCAGGAATATTCAAAGAAATGGTGCCCCCCCCCCCGACACACACACACACACACACACACACACACACACACACGCACACACACACACACACACACACACACACACACACACACACACACACACACACACACACACACACACACACACACACACACACACACACACACACAGACACACACACATTCTTAAGTTTCTTAAAAAATACAGCCAGCAGAGACTGCTATGTAATGCACAAATGTAGACACATGCATGCTTAATGCATTCACAGTACATAATTTAGACATCCCTGCAAGAGAGAAACCCCAGTGAAGCATTAAAATCTATTTAGAGAATGACATGACATTATTTCAAAAAGATAATTTTTCCTTACTCTCACTACAGAAGAGCAATAACTCATGTTTGGCTGGGGTGAAAGCAGGATTTAACCATGGCTAGCTTTGTTTGACAACGTGGTCTTCACCATCATGATCAAACCACACCAGTCATGGGTAAATCCTGCATTACCCACTACTGAACTGAGTTGTTGCTAAACTGTAAACTTAACAGTTCAGTCCTAATCCACTCTAGCACATTTTACTCTGTCCACCTCTGCACCATCCCTTACATATGGAAAATGGACATCATATGACCTATCCCAAAAACGTCACCCTCCAACTCCTAGCAGACGTAAACTCCATGTCTAATCCATCAGCTCTAGACAAGATAGTCAAACTTACTGTCTCATAATTATCTATGGTATAATCCTATTTATTATTATCTCATTAGAGATAATATATTATTATCGACCATAGGCTGGGTAAGGCTGTAACCAAATGGGATAGGTTAATTTGAGCACAAAAAGGGAAACTGGCTAGGCTTAAAATACCCCACAAGGGCAGCTAGCCTAGTACTTACATATGAACCTATAAACTTGCAATTATCTCCAAAACATTCACTTAATTCCAGATGACAGTATAGATTTTGAATGAGAAAGGAGTACTGTAACAGTTATTTGGCCTGTCACTTATAAGGAAAGATGAAGCTTTCTTACTGGAAGGTTTTTCACTGATTCCACTATGGCCATTCCTCATCTCATCCTTGGCACAGGCTAGCTTTAGAACAGGTGTTATAAATTTACTATCTGACTTCCTGGACAATAGGCACTTTTGCTTGAAAAACTGGATCCACATCTTCTCTTATTAAAGGCACTCTCAAAGGAAGTATGCTTATCTCAATCTTCTTCCTTCTCAATATTGACCTCATTTCTGCTGCTATCCTCATCATCAAAATAATACTCTGCATTGATGAATGGTTATTTACAGAGCAGCCCACATACACACTCCCCTCACTGTTAATAATGCTACTAGAATAAGCTTTACCTAGTCCCAATTTTTGGCATCCCAAACAAGAATAATGCTAAAACAGTGTTTTGGGGTCCAGCTTCGGACTAAAATAAATCACCAAGGAATGCTCAGTCTCCAACCCTTTAGGGAACACTTGATTAACTCTTCACTTTATAAATTCCCAAGCCTATGGAGAAACCCACCAATTTCCTTCATGGAGTACATCAAGCAGACTGAATCTAACATAAGTATATTTCTTTTTGGCATGGCAAATCTCATGCTAGCTTATCCCAGATATCAAAATTTTCAGAGGAAAAAGAATCCTCCTTGTCTAACTTAAATAAGGCCACCACACTCATTGTCATTCTCCAGAAGAAAAAAGAGGTTTGGACTGCAGTACACTGTCCTTCTTACCATGTGGAGGTTTAGTCATAACATCATTTACAGTAATAGAAACTTTTATTAGTATAGTAAAATATACAAGATTTTTAAGTATGTTATAACATTAATTGAATAAATAAATATTATGAATAAGTTCTACTTTCACCAGCTTGAAAAGGTGTCATATACTTACCCCAATGGAAACAGAGAATAATGCAACATGCTAAACTGCCTCCCTAGTGGTGTGAAAGGACAGAGCTGTGACTACAGCCCAGGTGACCCAGGTTCAAATAGCATTCCTGGCACATGATACACACTGGAAGGATGGTTATACCAACAGTGAAACTGAGGGGTAGGACACAGCCACTCCAGGCAGCCTGTTCACTGACAAAATCTTTGTCAGAGGTAGAGATGGAATCACAAGGGTGGGGTAAAAGCAGGGAAGAAGTGGGTGTTGCCACCCAAGCTAGAGACTGTTACTCTTGATGGACGTGTGCAAAGGAAACACAACACAAACTCATTACTGGAATGCCAGTGAGAGACGCAGACACCCAAATGTCTGCCTAGATGTTGGATCCTTCAGATGGTTCTCACTCTTGGGAACCTGAGGGAAGATTCACTACCCTTAGAGAATGAATAAGCTCAAGGGGATTTCATGGTCAAGATGGGGCAGGCGGAAACATAAGATTAGAACATGTCAAGCTAATTATAAAATGCTGAATTTGAAACATGAGTACTAAAGTTAATATTGCATTCCTCCTTTGAGAGCTTTAAACATTTTCAAACACAGGCAAATATAAAATGCACTTGACTGCCACTCTACCGTTAAAAATTTCAAAACAGCTCATTGCTGAATTTAAAATATCTCAATACTAGGTTTTACTGTAGTACTATTCCCCTTCAGAAATGGAGTTTTGATCATACTGTGTTTGAAGTGGCAACATTTTTGCTTTATCTGTAGAGGTGTATTTGATATGATATTTCTGTTATAGATTTGATAGATACTCAGTAAAAATATATTTCACACATGTATTGCACTCTTCCCCCTGTAAGCAAAACTCACATACCTTCCCCCTAATGCTAAATGCTTCATGCCACTTCATTAGTTACAAGTTACAAGTTAGCACTATTAAACCATAAGCACTACTTACTCTTATACTCTCTACGCTTACCCTGTCCCCTATTGGTCCATTTTAAATTCAGTTTCCCTATATTACTCTAGCATGTCCAAAGGTCAGTCAATGGTTTCCTTTCCAGTCCAGCTGGTGAATCTGGGAATTTTGAGGCAATATTACAACTGTCTCATGTACACGGACAACCCTCTCCTCCTCCAAACAGGTTCAAATATATGTGAGAGATGCAACTATTTAGCCAAACTGGAGGCTGAGCTCTCTCATCTCAAAACTGGTGTAACCAGTCAGGAGGAGAAGGTAACATCACACAACACAATTCCAGTATCACATAGTCCCACCACATCAGCGAACCAAACACATAAATACACAAAAACATACTCAGAGGCTCTAAATAAAAATCTACCTAAGCAACAGAGACCTCCAAAGCAGACATCCAAGCAAACGCTACCTCAAAACAAAACACGCACAACACATAGCCCACAAAGTCAGTGTGCCAAGCAGCCACAGCCCTTAAGGCTGAATAGCACGCCTGATACTCTTGTTATAGGTGACTCTATTGTCAGACACACTGACATCCCACTCACCAGGCTGAATAAAGAGAAGGTCATGGTGAGCTGCCTGTCGGGTGCTAGGATCCGCCACATAATGCAAGCACTCAGGTCACTCCAAAGCAAATACAAATATGACTCAGTCATTGTACATGCTGGTGTGAATGACCTGAGATGTACCTCCCTGGACTACATGAAAAGAGACATAGAGGAGCTCTCTGATCATGTAGCCCAGGCTGGTATGACCCTGACCTTGAGCAGCATCTTACCCTCACCTAGAATGATGCCACAGTACAAAGACAAAATGATCGATTTTAACAATTGGCTAAAATTTTGGTGTCATTCAAAGGGGATCCAGTGTCTGTCAGCCTGGGATGATATGCTCGACAAGCCACGTTGCTTTGCTAGGGATGGCTTGCACCTGTCACCACTGGGCTTTCGGATATTGGCAAAGGCTCTTGCTACCCCCATAGTCATAAATATGCCTTTTTTAGGCAAGGCTCAAAAGTCAAACCCACCCCCATAGACAGCACAAGGAACAAAAAACTAAGGGTAATGCTGCTAAACGCCAGAAGTCTTAACCTCAAGATGCACGCACTCGAAGCTCTCCTCAGTATGGAGAACATCGATGTCTGTGTAGTGACAGAAACCTGGTTCAAGGCTCCAGAGAGCACCCCAGCACTACCAGGCTATACCTCATATCATGCTTTTCGGCCCCAAAACCCGGACCGAACCACAAAAGGAGGGGGAGTTTCCATATTTATCAAGGATTTCCACACCTCCAGGTTAGTGGCATTGCACGAAGTATCGGAGACCATCCATGTGCAACTAACAGTGGGCAAGACTGCTTTTCAGTTTATAGCATCCTACAGACCACCCTCTCAAAGTCAGGAATCCCACTCGACTTTCCTGAAAACATTGGAGAACATGAAGATCTCTCTGAACACCATTATATTGGGTGACTTCAACTACCCAAACATTGACTGGGAGCACTACTCAAGCCCCAGCACCTTAGCCCAAAGGTTCCTGGAAATTATAAACTCAAATGCTATGGAACAACTAGTCACCACTCCCACAAGAGGGGACAACATACTAGACCTGATCATTACCAACATGGGGACTCTATGCTCCACACCAGAAGTATATCCCTCATTGGTAAGATCAGACCATAAATTAATCTCGCTGGATGTCCACATCCCGACCCCACCCCCAGCCCAGAAAACCACTGTGAAAAACTTCTCAAAAGCAAACTTCTCACTTCTCAAAACTGAAGTAGAATCCTTCAAGGCCCCAGGACCAGTGGAAACTACGGCCCAAACTGCAGAATCCTATATAAACGCATTCTACGGACATCTCCAGGAATGCATGGATCATGCTATCCCAAACAAAACCAAGACCCAATCATCCAAAGGCAGGCATCCAGTCTGGTGGACCCCTGCCATAAATAAACTGTACAACAGAAGGAGGAAGCTACTACATGATAGAGCAAAATCCCTAATAGGGAAGGCATCTCTGATCAGTACTAGCAAAAAATTACGATCCCTCATAAAATCCTCCAAGGCCAGCTTCGAGAGAAAAATTGCACAGGACACCAAAGACAATCATAAGGCTTTTTCAGTTATGTTAGAAACCTGGGATGCAACTCCCAGACTTGTTCTGAGTTGGTTCTAAACGACAAAAATACACAGAACTCACAGACATCGCCAATATCCTGGCAGACAGGTTCAGTGCAAACTTCTCCACCCCCTCCCCCCCAAAAGAGCAAGTATCTATCCCAGCAGAGGGCTGCTTTCCAAACATCTCTGATGCGCAGGTGAAGGCTGCCCTCTCCAAAGCAAAAAACACTGCTTCCATGGGACCAGATGGTGTCCCAGGTTGCATCCTACATGAACTCCAAGAGGAACTTATCCCTCAAATAAAACAGCTATACAATCTCAGCCTCACTACAGGATATGTGCCCACAGAATGGCGTACAGCAACAGTGGTCCCACTCCACAAAGGTGGAGCCTCTACGGACCCTGGAAACTATCGCCCCATAAGCCTGACTAGCTTAGTCTGCAAGGCTATGGAGAGGATCATTATGGAGCTCATAAACAAAGACATTGGGGACCTACAGACACTAGATCCTACCCAGTTCGGCTTTGTCAAGGGCAGATCCTGCCTTTTGAACCTGGTTGACTTCTTTGAAAGAGTCACCAAAGCCATAGATGAAGGGAAGGTAGTCCACACAGCCTATCTGGACCTTGCAAAGGCATTTGACACAATACCCCACTCGGGCATCATAGATAAGCTATCCAGCTTAAATATAAACCCCTATGTCACAAGATGGGTCGCAAACTGGCTCAAAGACAGAACCCACAGAGTGAGAGTTGCTGGAGCCATGTCAGACTTGAAACCAGTCACAAGTGGCGTCCCACAGGGTTCTGTCCTGGGACCAATCTTGTTCGGTATATACTTTTCCGAGGTACAGGCAAACGTGGGAGGACTATGGCTCACCAAGTTCGCAGACGACTGCAAACTGGGTGCCATAATCAACTCTCCAGCTGACACAAACATCCTTCAAAAAGGTCTCACAGAGACAGATAACTGGTGCCAGCGCCATCGTCTAAAGCTAAATGCCAAAAAATGTATAGTCATACCCTTTGGCAAAAACAATGTGCCCACAAATTACCACATAGGTGGAAACCCATTAAGTACAGAGAAAGTTATTAGGGACCTGGGGACCCAAGTTGATAGCAATCTCTCCTTTGAAAACCACATTGCCAAAGTGGTTAGAAAGACCTTCTACATAGACCACCTCATCACGAAGGGTTTCACATCTAAATCAAGAGAGGTAATCGTGCCCCTTTATTCATCCCTCATCAGGCCCATCATAGAATACAATGCCCCTTTGGGATGTACCTTACCCGACACCTGCAGCAATTAGAAAGCCGCCAAAAGTATCTCACCAAGAGGATCAAGGGTCTCAAACAGATGCCATATGCTGCTCGGTTAAAAACTCCAGCTCTACTCAGTTGCATACCGCCTACTTGAGGTGATCTATGCCTGACATACAAAGCTATGTCAAATCCAGAATTAATGGACATGCTCCACCTCAGTAAATCTAAATCCCTTAGAGCCACATGCTCGAGGGACTTGAACCTCAGCACAGAAATAAATAGAACTTGCTGGAGGGACAGGTTCATAACCCAGAGGCTTCCTTCGCTCTGGAATAGAATTCCAGTTCATGTGAGGCAGAGCACCTCACTGAATCTCTTCAAGAAGAATCTCGATAGGTGGATGGGGGATCGTAGGTTTGTCCCAGGGATTACTCCCGTGTCACTATTAGACAGAGGCACAGTAAACTACACCTTAAAGGGCACAGTATATTCAAATCAAGGGGTGGCGTAAGCCATACAGAATCAGGCTAGGCTTATAATTGCCTCAGGGCAGATAGCCTAATATGAACCTATGAACCTATGCCAGACCATTACAGTCAAATGAGTGTGTATACATATGTCTAAGAGATGGTGTTTCAAAACCATTTCAGACTTCTTGATAATTTTTTTCTTAGACTTATCCTTTCTACCATGAGTACATAATGCAGTTAAAATTATCATTCACCCTTTATGGATTTCAGTATGAGTCACTCCTGAATTTGACCACATCATATGGAGCTCGGGCCATAACATATTTTCAGTAATAGAAATATTGCCTTTTCTGGAGAAATGTAAATTATTTTTGCTTATGAAGTATTGGAAACTTAGTAAAGATTTTTTCTGATTATCTTATTTATTCTTCATACTGAACAATTCATACCTCTAATAGAAAGCAAGTATAATGTAACATGTTTGATTGTCATTATAACATGACTGTGCTTATATCTTAATCTTCCTTTAAAAATTCGAGCCAAAACAGTCATGGAATTGTATTTGAACTTTTGAACATAAAATGCACATGTGCCTGCCATTCTGTCATTAGGGATTTCATAACACCTCACTCCTGAATTTGACTCAACCACGTTACTCAGATCACCAGGGGGATTATAGATAATGACATTCTTCCAACTTAAAAACATGCTGACTCATTTCATTTGTACTTCTGATGTAATGAAAGCTCAATACGTTCAGAACTTTTGTTGTATTCCTTACTCTAAAAAGAACTCATAACTACAACGGCTATCATGTATAATCCAGTATGCTGGACTGTGATAGTGAAATGGCTGTGAAACTTTGTGTTTGTAGATATACATAAAGGCCATATGACAACTCTTGTTTGAGGGTTAATAACAAAATATGCAGAGAATTACCCTTGTATTATCAAATATGAAAGTCACCTAAGATTGACATTCGTCCCTTATGGATTTCATTGTAGCTCAGTGTTGAAACTGAACACGCTACATTGCCCCCTCTGTACATATTTACTTGACAGTTGTATTTCAGTAATGTCATATTAAAGAAGCATTGTATTACTTCTCTTTCTGAAAGTAATATATATATGTATTTATATTCGTTCATTTGCTCTGAGGCTGAGGACTCTGGCACATATAACTTTCCTTACTGATTTTTCCTGTCTTACTCTGTAAAACATGTGCCATCTTAAAGAGAAATATAGTCAGGGCAGTTATTTTCTGTTTTGTACCCCTATTGACACAGGCGTGAGGCTGTTTTACAGCAAAATCCACATGCTTTTCTTGAGTTCTTGTTTTGGGGGCTGGTGGTAACTAAGGTGAGAGGTGTCTGTCTGAAACGCAAAAATCCATTTCATCATTAAACAACTGGGAACTGTATTCACCATGGTACCTTTCCTGAATTTCCTATATGAGCTTAAGTATGTACTGTAAGTGACTGCATGTATCACTTTTAGCTGAGTGGAAATGAGTTAACACTACTATGTCTAATAGAAAAATACTTTTGTAGCACTTCTCTGAAACACATTCATAGTTTCTGACCATTTGGTCATTTCATATCTGTGTTTCCCATTTTGTTGTATTGGACAATAGGATCTAGTATGTGCTTCAGATTGGCAATTTGCCTTGTTTCACAGATTCATGTGATCTTTTTGTAAAGTAGTAAGTGTGATAGACTTTTCTTGACCTAGCATGCCAGATTATGTCTCATGCTTTGTGGTATTTCTTACTTTCATATAAAATACTGCCACCAACATCTCAGATTGGAAACTCTTACAGCTGCTTGAAATCCAGGAATTTGCAGGCATGGATTCCAGTGACTGTTTCCCCCAACTGCCCATCTGGCTGAGAAGTTGCTAAAACTCGAATGTGAGTTCAGGGGTGCAGCTGCCACAGGGGTTGGATGCCATCAAGGTCTTGTCATGGAAGTGGTAGGTGGGGGATGAAAATGGGGAGAGGGATGTAGGTTTAGGGCCGGGGATTTTATTATTAGGGAGTGACCGGGAGTTAGTGCTAGGTTAGGATTAGGGAGGGGGAGGGGAATTTTAGCAATCAGAGTTAGAGTTAGGGATGGGAGGGGGATTTTTGGTTTTGTGAGTGATCGGGAGTGGGTTCAGAGTTAGGGTTATACAGCAAATGGGAGTTTACTCAGAGTTAGGGTTCAGAAGTGATTGGGAGTTGTTTTTAGGGTTAGGGTTCTGGGAAGGATATTTAGCTTAGTGGTAGTGCACAGAAATGGAGGAGTGGGAGTTAGGACACTTGCCAATATGAGCAAGTGGCAGGAGGAAAGCATGTCAGAAGCTAATGGTACAAGATCACTTGTAATAGACCCCTCAGTTTGCCTCTCCAAACTCTGGCAGCATTCATGTGTTATTTAGCTTTATGTTTGCACAAAACACTTCAGGCTCTGAAGGTGGAGGTTAAGTATTGTACAAAAATAATGTTTGTCATTTGGCATATTATTATCCCCTTCCCATCTGGAGAAACCAAGAAATGTATCATAATCTCATCCATGGTTATTTCTGCAGGGATTGTTCACATTGTGCTTCCTTGCTGTAACCAGTGGTTCCAGGAAGAGATAAACATGGGTCTTTTCCTGCTATATTCACAAGCAGAAGCTTTCCTATATGTGCAATAAATCAAAAGAATCATCACCCCCCTTTTTCCCATTTCCTACATGGCATCAGGGTGTCATTTCAGCTGTTGCCATCTCTCTCAAATCATTGCTACTGTTCTACCTTCATTGACAGTCATGCCTGACTGTCAAAGGTCTTCTGTCACACAATTCATCCATCTCCTTGCTGGATGCCCTCATTTCCTCTTGCCTGTCTGTTCCAAATCTTGTTCACCAGATTGTCTTCTGCTTTCCTACATGCGTGCCTAAATCAGATTAATTTGTTCTCTTTGACCTTCTCTGTAATTGGAGCTACTTGGGCTTCTGCTCTGATGTCCTCATTTCTTTATCTGGCCCACAGTGTGCATCTTATCACCAGTCTGAGGCACTTCATCACCTTTGGCTTCCTCAACTGCTCTGCCTTCATTACCAATGTTTCTGTACCACACAGTAGTAGAGTAGTATTGATGGTAACACTATTTTGCACACCTTACCTTCCAGCTTCTTTTGCATTTTCCTGTGACTTACCGCCCCTGATACTCTGTGCCATTCGGCTGTATCCCTTCTGATTCTAGCTTTGACTTCCTCATTCTGATTTTCATTCTCCTCAAGCGCCCCTCCCAAACACCTGAAGTTGTTAATCTGTTCCACTATTTTCTTTTCTATCTGAATTCATCTTCTTCTGATTCCCCTCTTTGCTGCCATTACAGCTGCATTATCTGTGCTCAGTTTTACCCCATGTGGTGTCGTTTGATTACATTTCCCTATCATTTGCTGAAGTTCTTGTTCAGAGTATTTGTGTAATGCTAATGCCACATCATATTCATACAGCAGTTTTGTTGATCCATCCCCTCTGACCTGTTTGCTAATTTATTCTGTCCCAGTATGAACAGCAGTGGGGTCAGAGCTGAACCCTGATCCATATCCACTTCCACTGGGAACCCCTCTGTGAGTCTGAACATAGTTCATACTTGTGTCACTGGGTCCTTGTACTTAGCCTACAGTAGTTTGACCAGTGTTTCTGGGACTTCAGACCCAAATCAGCTTTCTTAGGATAATTTCATATGCCTTCTCCAATCCTAGCCATGCCCAGTTGGACTCTCTCCACATCTGTAGCTTCTTCTCAACTACCTGTCTCACTGCAACCATCAGGTCAGTTGTGCAGCATCGTGACCTGAATATGAACTGCTCATCTCCCGTCTTATTTTCTGTTAGTGTCTATATTCATTTATCAGTCACCTTCTCCAGAAATTTCATGCAGTGTGACAGGAATTTGATACTTCTGTACTGCCCACAATTGTGAGCACTTCGATGCTTATTGAATATACAGTAAAGCTCTGTATGTATTCTTCTACTTGTGTATTGTAACACAAGCCTTCTGTACCTTGAAACAGAGTGGGAAACTCCAAGACAATACAGTTTCAGATTCAGTATATGCATTCCCCATATTCAAAGCTTTATTCTTAATATTCTGAGAATCTCATTTATAGTCCTTTGAATTTCAGTAGGATCATAGCTTCTTATTAGATTACTAGACTATTGACCTGGAGGTTACTTTAAGCCTAGCCATTTCATCTCAATGTAATACCATATAAATGCTAGTCATTTCCCAAGACTGCATTTAGTGATGGCTGCCCATGTCCTGGTGGGTTGTGGGCACTATCCTTTTTTTCAGTCACAAGTAATAACATAAAAATTCCCTTAATAAAACATGATGCTGTTTCTTTTCCTTTTTTGTGGAATTCCTTATATCACCCCCCACCCTTTCCAGTTATAATTAGAAGGTGTAAATTCAATTATTAACAGCAAAGTTTGGCCGCCACAATATTCTCAAGTACTGTAAGGCTGTTGCATTTTTTCCTGTGTGAAATTTTCTATATCAGTCCTCTTCTTCTCGCAGATAAATCCCTCTAAGATAAGGAGTAAGAACAATAAGTGAGAAGGTCACTGAAAAAACAATCAGTAAAAACAAAATGAAAACTCCAGCAAAGCTAGAACTTCCACTGAATGACCTCCCAAACCTCTTGTATCAGAGGCACATGGGATATATGCAAATGACACTTATGAACATCAGGTGTTTCAGCTAATTGGCGCTTCTGAATGCCCATGACTTGTTTCGTCATTTTAATGGACAATTTCAGGCTAATAAAGCCAAACCCCACTAGCTGTGGATATGCATATTTTGGCCTTGATATAACATCGTCAGCACAGCACAAGCAGAGTGTTTGACTAAGCATAAGAAACACAGGGCTGTTATACCCAGCTGATGTCCATTATCATTAGGGTCACTGCAAAAATATCCCAAATAACAAACTAAAACAATAAGTGAAAAGGTCACTGAAAAAGCAATCAGTAAAAACAAAATGAAAACTCCAGCAAAGCTAGAACTTCCACTGAGTGACCTCCCAAACCTCTTGTATCAGAGGCACATGAGATATATGCAAATGACCCTTATGAACATCAGGTATTTCAGCTAATTGGCGATACTGAATGCCCATGACGCCATTTAGCTGAAACACCTGATGTTCGTAAGGGTCATTTGCATATATCCCATGTGCCTCTGATACAAGAGGTTTGGGAGGTCATTCAGTGGAAGTTCTAAGATTAGGAGTAGAATTTAAAAAAACACGATAAACCAGGCATCCACCAGAGCTGCTGTTCTTAAAACTTTATTAAAAAAGCAAAGGATAAGCGCTTTCACACATAGTGTGCTTCATCAGATCCATAAACTTGAAATGAATCAAAACGATTAAATAATAAAAACACACTGTAGGCAGGCAATTATCAGAACCACTCAATTACTGATGTATACTGAGTCTCTTAAGAATAGGTTTTAAAGGTACAGATGCATTGATACCAGGCAGCTTATCTGCCTGCAGCCTGTCCATTTAGTCTCTGCAGTTTCAAGTTTATTATTAAAATCACCCCCCCCTTTTATTCATATGTACAAGTTGTAAAACAATGAATTCAAAGCTATGTCCAGGTAATACAGAAACATGCTTAGCCAAGGCATTAAGTAAATTTTTATGTCTAATGTCACCTAAATGCTGCAGAATCCTTTCTTTCAGCATTCTGTTTTTCCCACATAAAATGAGCTGCATTTCCTACACTTAGCTAAATAAATCAAGCCCTGAGATCTACAATCTGCATAAAACCTTGGTGTAAAGAAAAAATCATTAGTAGGATGTTGAAAAACAGCTGTAGTCGAAATATAGCGGCAGGCTTTGCAAGATCTACAAGGGAAAGTACCTTTGATACTGGAGAAGATATAATCATAGATTTCTAACAAAGCTGTCGCTTAAGTGATACATTTTTTTTTAAGTGTATCTAGGTTTATTTCCCACAATAGCCTTGATCTTATCATCAGAAAGAAGTAACACCCAAAATGTGTTAACTACATTGCAAACCTGCTGCATATTATTCCCATAAGTTAAAGACATCCTGACATTATTGCCAGTTGTATTAACATTAGACTTAGGTATACACGAACAGTTACAAAATGGTTTACCCTTATCAAGCCTCAAAGAGGTAACATCACTAAGGGTATAAAAATTCACTCCTTAAAAGTAAGGCCTGTCACAATGTTCCTAGACAATGCAATGCTTCCTGTCCCTCCCTTTGGAATTATGTATAACAACACAATCCCACTATTCTATTCAAAAATAATGATATAAAGTCACTCAGTATCAACAATGTGTGATTTTCGCAACATTCTCAAGCAGTTTAATGCTTTTATAACATTTTCCTTGTTAGAATTTCCATTATCAATACGAGCTCCATTTTCATGAACAAATCCATATGGATGAATGGCAATACTACCCATAGCATCGTACCTTTATCGTTATTTTTAAACCAACTAAAACACAACAGAGCATAATTAAAAACTAACACTCAAAAACATATAATAAAGGCAAATAGGTCCTAATGCCAATCGGTAAAGAAAATATATTGTAAAATTTACAAATATCATTTTACTTTCTTGTGGATATCACAAACGGGCGGCCACGGTGGTGCAGTGGTTAGCATTGTCGCCTCACAGCAAGAGGTTCTCCGGTTCGATCCCCGGCTGGGGTGCCTGGAGTGAGTCTGTCCTCCCTCCTGTGGTGTCGTATTTCCCTCTCCGGTGCTCCCTTTCCTCCCCCATCCCAATGACATGCTGCAGGTGGATTTGGACTCTAAATTGGCCCTAGGTGTGGTGGTGTGTGGTGTGTGTTCTGTGGAAGGGGCTGGCAACTGGGCAACCGTAAAATGGCTGGCACTTACTCAACACATTCGGAAGGTGATGACCGTTGGACCGAAAGGCGAAGAAGAAAAAAGAAAGAGAAGAAAGAGAAAGAAGTGGATATCACAAACCATTAAACAGTTGTCTCAATGGTAAAGAAAGGTGCTCCAGAAGTCATTGTCTTTATGTACTGCAGCTTCCACTTTAACCTGACAATATATTGATCTAAATCTTTAGTAATATTACCAGGCATCTGGTTCCCATATTTAAAAGTGAAAGCAGAAATAATTAACACTACTTATCGAAACCAGTAGGCTTCGTCGCTATCAAGCATAGATCACTGGTCACATACATGTACTGGTCAGAATGGTACATCATCATGTGAGGGAATTTGCTGCCTAACCACAGCTGCTGAGGTGGCAAAGACCCAGTGGTTTTGATGTATATGCCATGCTTAGTATATATGCCTGTAATGTGTACTGTACTTGATTATATTACCAGCAGGAATTAGAAGCAAATGTTTGGTCAGACAGTTGCTTAGGTGGACCCTGACAAAACATAATTATTTTAACTTTTGTAAAGGCTAATGCATAAAGATTTGTAAATTGTTGCCACACACTCAAAATGTCTTCCCGAACTTTAAGATAGTACAGCCTGTAAATCTTTCTTGCTTGCCCTTTGCATCTCTAAATACTTCTGAGTTATACAAAATCACCAAACTGTAATTAGATAGTGTAGCCATGGGTTTCCTTATTATTATTTTTGTGTGTAAAATCCCTTAATCCCATTTTAAGGAATTAATATCTTTGCTGATACTCTCCATTTGAACATACTGCCTCTGACCGAGATAACCAATTCCTTATTTTGACCTACAGTGCTCCATTTGTTAAAAGTATGGTTTTCTACACATAAGTTCATTCACCAGAATAAGACAACATTCTCCACCCATAGGTCATTCAAGTATCTCCTGTTTAATTTTATAGGTATGATTTTTCAAATGCTATCTCAGAATCTAAACTGTTTATTGAATGCAATAATCCTAACAAGTCATGCTATAATTTTTGTCTAGCTTTCCTGGGTTCCTGGAATCCTTTCTTGACTGTGGGCCACTTTAGCTGACCTTAAGATAACTAACATTTCTGGCAACCTTCAAAGGGTATGGAGATGCATCCTCACCTAAATAATTAAACTGCAGTGACTGCTTTTGCATAAATTAAGTTGGATACATTCAAGTGCCCTACACTGGTGTGGATCATAAGCTTCATCCTTACTATCCAAGGGACCCTTGAGCACTATAATTACTTCAACATGTGTTTCTTGTATCTTTGGAGTAATTTTATGCCATCCAAATGTATGAAGATGTCAGGCAAGGAAAATATATTCTGGCAACAGGAAGAATTTCACTTCCTAGACTCCTGCCAAAAAATAGGAGCCTAATCACTTTCCATTATTTTAATTTATTTTATTGCTAAACTAATTGATTCCTAATGTGACATTTTGTTATATTACTAAGTCCATGAATGGTCTCAGCTGGATCTTAAATAAGTGCTTTATTCATTTTGGCATCATCCTGCCACAATAAATTGTTCCTTCAGAGAGTTGCAATGCTTCTTTCAAAATTTTCCCCACCAATTTATCTGTAACTCTGAAAAATGGCCTAAACCGATAAAAAAGGGATTCTTTTTCGGGCTTTCTCAGCCTCACTGAACCACAGGACACAATCATCTGCAAACCATACTGAATGTAATCTGGCAGAAGTTGTTAAGGAAATACTCTAGTGCTGTTAATCATTTCATCACTGTTGCAGTAGCCTTAGCTATATGGGTTATATCCTTCTAAGGAGATAGCAAACAGCCAGCTTCCATGTGTCCAAACCATTAACCACCTAAAGCAAAGATGAAGAAAGAGTAGTTTTGGTGACAAGCCCTTCAGAGCTTTCCTGCCACCAAAAAGTGCTCCTCTCATGGCCTTTTGAGAACTGGGAGTCTGCTAATACTTCTCCATTGCTGGGGAGACAACTTCCCATCAAGGAAAAAAATATATAACTGATTCTTGTCTATAAAAGTTTTATTATTAAGCTATGAAAAATGTTTTTGCAAACTGCAGCATGACTTTTAGTCACTTTGGAGTATGAGCATTACTTTTTACTTTTGAGGAAACAAGTTCTTAAATCTTATTTAAGTTTACCTTTTCCTGTCTGAAAGTTGTTTTAAATTACTTTGGGCACTGGGCTAAGTGTATAAAGTGCTTTTCACTTTGTTTTTAGTGTCAAAACCTGTTTCACTGAATATCGTGGACAGGTTTCTTTTTTAGCTTCAGTGTGGAACAACCTAGCAGTTCCTCATTTCCTCCTTCTAGTCACAAAAAGATGAAAAATCTCCACGCAGTTTTGCTCCATTCAGCAAGCTACTAAATTGCCTCAGCTGCGGATGGGTGTCTCTGCTGTGAACATTGCTGATTCTTCAGATTATAATTCCTTGGCTTCTTCAGGTGTAGTCCCTTCAGCCACCATAGATCAAGGATTAGACATATTCAAGGCAGCAATGCCATTGGCAGACAAGGGAGAACCACTCTTGCAGGTTTTAGAAGAAAGGGTAAGGAATACCTCACTACCTGACCAGACTAGAATGCCTGTCCCTAGGGAGGATTTGCATAAAAAAGTAGGTCTGCTTCTTCAGAAAATCCTGTCAAAAAGATATAAAAACATTAGACATTTATCTTCACCTGTCTATTATTTTGACAAAAGTAATTTATGGGGCTTAACTCAGGCCTTAGTTCAGGATCTTGATCCTATCAGTTCAGCAAAATAGATTGTGAGAGGGGCAACTTCTGCTTTGTTTCCTCTGACTTCTAATTCTGAATCTCCAGAGACTGTTGCTTCTGACTGTCCCTTAGAAGGATTTTACTTTTTCTGAAAGCATATTTTGAATGAGTCAGTTGTTTCACTGGAAACATTATAACCTACTGCAGTTTCTCCTGTTCTTCCAGCATTTGAGGGTCTATTTATTATAGTCTGTAACTAGCCTGACAGCCAGCCTGCTGCCCCTAAGAAAGCAAAAATATTGTATAAAGTTCCTCAGTCTTATAAGTTTTTATTTTCTAACCCCCAGATCAAACCCAGCAATGATTTCCATAGTAAGCACATCTGTGGCTAAACATCTGGTTAATGCCAATCACTCCCTTTCTGACAAGGATATCAAAGCCTTTAAAAATTTGGGGGAAAATTTTAATTTTTCTGCAACACTTATTTTTAGAATTCTCAGTTGTCAAGCTCGCATGTTAAAGTTTATGCTTGCCGCTTTTGAGAATATGAAGAACATTATGACATTTTTCTCATTTGACAAAAAATTATCTTTGTGTAATCTTATCACTTCTGTCTGTCAAATGACTGCACACTCTTTGAAATGTGCTTATGATTCAGCTGAAGCTACTTCCAGAGCTGCTGCTGCTACTGGATTTGTTATAAGGAGGCTTGCTTGGCTGTGTACTCAGAATCTTCCAAAATATGTTTAAGCAAAACTTTTGAATTCTGCCTTACATAGAGGGATAGTATACCTCTCAACTGTCCAGGTTTTTGCAGAATGTCCAGATTTTTGGTCCATTCCTCATAAAATGTGTGGTTTTCTGGCAAATCACTGAGGATTAAAGTCACTAAGTAATGACAGACATTTGAGTTTCCGGCTTCATTTTCTTCAGAAAATGCATGCTAATGCAAAACCTGTTATTCTAACAACTTTCTAAGTTTATAAGACCAATATTTAAAATCTGTCCCTATTTTTTGGGCCTTTGTCCCTCCATTAATGCTGGCTCTAGCTAAATTTCTTGAGATAAGTGGTTGAGAGGTATGAGGGGTAGTCTTTGCACCATCTGCTGCAGAGGTCCTAAAAAGGTGTGATGAGAAAGGATAGTTGATACAAGGAATTTCACACATTTTTCAGCCTTGTGCCTCCAAATTTGCCATGGGTTATAGTGCTATCTCTGTATCAAAAAAATAAATAAATACACAGTCACACCAAGCTTCTGGTAAGTAGACCTTTAAACACTACCCCCCACCCTGCCCAGAAATAAGGATAGTCTAATAAGTCTGAATATCTATTTTCAGAATTCAACCCCTACTTCATACCCTAGTAAGCCTTTAATTCTTCCCAAAAATGTGAACCTACTTTTCTCTCTTTGTAAACAGATTCTCTCAAGCAAATGGGTTCTGAGAGTGATTCATCACATGTTCAAATGGCAGTGGAATCCCTCCCAACTTTTTAAGAGATTCCCCTTCATCTACTAGATCATTTTCTTCCAGTCACTCATCATCTGCTAACTCAGGGGATGACAGAAGCTGTCCCTCCTTCTCAGATAGGAGATGGCATTTATTCAAGAATCTTTCTGGTGCCAAAGAAAGAAGCCTCATGGAGACCACCCCTAAGTCTTTCCTTTCTAAATCAGTTTGTGGCAGTTCCAAAGTTGAATGATCTCTTCATTACCTGTTATCTCTCATTCCCTATTCAAGTTTTTTGGTTAAACTAGACTTAAAAGATTCTTATTATCACATTTACATAGCACCAGATTTCAGATGTTTCTTAAGGTTTGTATCTGGATCCAACTTCTCTGCATTACCATTCAAGTTATCCACTGCTCCAAGTGCATTCATGAAGTGTCGAGCTGCAGTGATAGCCTAATGCAGACTGCATGGTGTTCACATTTTTCCTTATTTAGATGACTTCCTTATCTTCAAAGAATCTTTTTCAAAGTGCCTGTAGTCTTTCATGAGTAAGCTATCTCCTGCAGAGACCAAGGTTTCTGGAGAGAATCCAAAAGTCTTGTTTGACTCTTTCTCACAGGATTATTTTCTTTGAGTGTCTCCTTAATATCTCATTTCAAAAAATGTTTCTTACACATGAAAAAGTAGACCTATATCTAGATATAGTTCTGTGTTTTTCCCATTCAAATAAAAGTATCAGCGAGGGAATTTCTCTGGATTCTAGGATTCATTGCATTTATGATTTCCATGATTGTACTAGCAGTATTCCTGATGAGAACATTTTAATGGTTACTAAAATCAGTATGGTCCTAGAATCTGCATTCCCTGACATTCCAGCTTCGTATTTTGGGGGTTATGAGAAAGGAATTCCTTTGATGGAGAAAACATTTTTTCTGAATCCAGGTCTTTATTTTCCCTTACAGCTTCAGCACAGTCTGTAACAACAGACACCTAAAAAAAGCAAGTAATCTCCATGGTATCCCCAAATTCTCAAACAACCCACTAAAGTATAGTTAAGTCAGTAACACAAAAATGTCATTGAAGAAAACTGTGCCATTGTCACAGGAAACTCTTTTATGATTAGCATCTTAGGTGAAGCTCCATCCTTTGTTTATAGGAAGGCCAGGAACATTAGAAGTTTTGCTGAATTTAAACCTAGACCATATGAGAGAAACACTAAAAGATGTGAAACTAATTGTACATTTTGTATATTTATACAGCATGATAATAGTTTTTATTGCCCTTATTTAAAGAAAATCATTAAGACTAGTGCAGGGGGTGACTGTAATACTACAAAAGTAATTTACAGGGCACAGTGCAATGAATGTAATGCATTCTATATGGGCAAGACTGTAAATAAACTTAAGCGTAGGATTTCATGTCATCTGTCAGAAATCCGCTCTAGATGTAAAAATAATGCACTAGCCAAACACCTTTCCCTTCATAAAAGACACACAGGTTTTAAGTTCCAGATCCTGGATCGCATAGACATGGGTGATCTTTAAGGAGACATCCCAAATATTCTGGAGAAACATGAACTCATGTGGCAGTTAAAGCTAAACTCTTTTAGGAAGCCTGGATTAAGCTACTACTGTTCAATTAAAATTGTACTGGAACTTAGAAAATTGCCACATTGTTTACATGACTAATTTTACTTTATTTTATTTTATTCTACCAGTTGGTTTTAAATACCATTTTAAATCAGTTTTAATTTAAGTTTATATTTTGTTTTCATCATCATACATTTTTTCTTATTATTTTTTCTTTTTTTGGTTCTCTTTTTTTTCTTCACTTTATTCAAAATGATGTGTAATAACAATATTAACTAATTATACAATAATGTTTTTATAGATAGTTTTTAGGGTTCTTGTAAACAGGCCTGAAGAAGTCTAAAAGGATGAAAGCGATCTTTGTTAACAATAGGTTATGAAAATAGAATATGATTTTTACAATTGATTTTTTACATGCAAAGTGTATATGTATATATTTATATATATTTTTTGATTGCCAAATGGACTAAGGTTGATATATTTCCAGCCATGTAGTATATTGTCTTGGATAAAATCACAGACTTAATAATCTACTTAATAATCTGGTTAACCACATCATTATAAATTTTATTTAAAGTACATAAGGGTTATATTATTATGACAGCTACTAAGCAGGGCAGGACCAGCTCGAATGTCACACTGATGGGGGAAGGGATGTGAATTTAACATGTGTACCAATAACACTTTGTTTTACTGCAAAATAAACCACTCCCTTGCCTGATAAAAAAAAAATATATGTATATATTTAGAAAGCTTGTGAGGAAACTATTACTCTATTTTTGTTTTACTTGGATCGCTTGTCTGTGCACTTAATAAAGGATTTTTGACAGGAAATAGACTGCCTGCCTTGCTTGGATTACTTTCAAATACTTAGTAATTCTGTACAATATTTCAAATTACATATTTTTTTATTATTTTTTTGACTTAAGACGAGTTTAAGTTTGCTACTTCTACTACTATTCTCTGATCTGATTAATATACAGTGATTAACTAGAGATATATGGACTGAAAATCTTCCACACAGAGAAGTTTCTTACACTGTTTTGTAACAGCAGACACCTCAGACTTTGCTTGGGGAACAGTGTCTATGGGGATAAAAGTGCAGGGTCTCTGGACCAGAAAAGAGAGACCAGAGCACATAAACATAAAAGAGATGTTGGCAGTCATAAATGCTCTCAGCTCTCTCAATCATCTATCCTCCCCTTGACTATTGCAAGTGATTACAGACAACACCACAGTTATATGGCACATAACCAAACAGGGAGAACCAGATCTTACCCTCTGTATACATTAGACAAGGTAGCCTAGGATATAGATATTACAATCTCAGTCACCAGGCATCTTAAGTCCCATTGGAGCAAAATTGTATGTGTTAAACAAGCTGAACAGGACCAGGACAGACCATCACACATGGAACCTAAGACTAGGGGTCTTCCAGGAATTGATTCAACTTTGGGGAACATCTTAGATAGATCTTTTTTGCCTCCAGTCACAACAATCATTTGGCAAAATTCTGCTCCAGGACTCCATTTAAGAAGGCCTGGATAGCAGATGCTTTTTCTTTTTCTTGGACAGGAATATTCCTATATGCTTTTCCACCCTTTCACCTACTGTTCAAGGACATTTTGAAGAATCAGAAGAATTCTACAAAGATCAGTGGTGAATCCCTTTGGCCCAGGCAACAGTGGTTCTCCCTTCTTTTGGAAATGGCCAGGGGGAATTACCACAAGCTTCCTCACAGACAGGGCCTACTCACACAAGACAGGGGGTGTTTGATACACCCATCTTGAAACAACTTCACCTAACTGCGTGGATGATAAGAGTCTTAACACCTTTTAGGCATCTTTTGTCTGAGGATGTGAAGCAGGTATTAAAAGATTCTAGAAAACTTGCTACTTGGATATCATATATTAGCAAATGGAAACAATTTTCTAGTTAGTACCAAGACAAGAACCAGGATCCTTTTAATGCTAGTGATATTTTGGTTCTACAATATTTGTGCGTTATTATCTTCTGACGGGTCTATATCACAACTTCGAATTTACAAAAGTTCGATCGTTGTAATATCAAACCCTACTGTTCGAAACCCAACAAAACCAAAATCACAGAACAGTGATTTTTTTTTTCCCCAGGGAAAAATTGCTGTTCCATGACAAAAAAAAAAACTTAACCTTAAACTTAAACGGAAGTGGGGCAAAGCCCCCCACCCCCCCAACATGGGGGGGCTGTTCCTCCCACCCCCCTACTTAAATATACCAACTCTGAGATCACACCATAGTGGAGGAATTAGCAAAGCCCCGAAAACGGCCCACAGATTTTTTTCCCTGGGAAAAAAGTCGATGTGCCTTGGCTTAGCTATTTTCCACTTTCGAACTTTAGGATTCGATATTACAACATTCAACCTTGTTTTAGTTCGACGTTGTAATATAGACCCTCTTCTGACCTTCCTTACTCCTCCATCAAGGTATACTTGTCAGTCAATTCAAAGTCTGCCCCTGGATCCCCCTCTTTCAATGCAATCCCATGTGAAAATGTTTTTGAAAAGGCTGTTGTATACTAAGTCCCTTAGAAAACAGATGCCTCCTCCTTGGAATTTATTTTAATTAATTATTTATATTTGTTTACTTGGGTAGTGCAATGCTTTCAATGGACCATTTGCAGGCATAGCCTGGGTGAATAGGATCACATAAGAAATGAACAAAACATACTTACAGATACAAGAATATTCTAAACAATATATACATATGTATAGGGTCACAGGTTCATAGGACAATACTATGCTATTGGCCCGGAGGCCCTTATAAGCCTAGCTGAGAATTTCACCCATGTTCCCACAAAGTTAGCACAAGAATCTGTTACAATACTTAATTCAAGCAGAGTTTACAACTTCAAAACATGAATAGAAAGATGTATTCAAGTTTAGCAGATCTTTTTGGATACTATGTAGATATAGTAATTGAGATGATTTTTGTTATAAGGGTAAGAGCATATCACTATATAAAGAGGTAAGAAAACATTAGAAGAGGTGAGTGTGAATAGTTGCAGGAGAGGTTACCATGGGGAAAAGACAGAGAAATGGTAAGAGAGGCACGCAGAGGGAAGAGGAATAGAAAGGACAGGGAGTGTGAGAGATGCAAGGAGAAAAGGGAGGAAGAGTGAATGAAAGAAAGAAGTGAGGGGATACCAAGAGGAGATAAGGAAATATTAAACAGGGATAAAGGGATGTGAGAGAGCTGCGGGATTCATGTAATGTGACCTGTGTGAGTGCAGATGCACTTTGTTCGGATGAAGAGGTCTCTAAAGTCTGAGTACATTCAGCCATCTCTGAGTGAGAGAGGAATGGGGTCTCATAGTTTAGGTGCTAGGATGGAGAATGCATGATCAGTGCAATGTAGTTTAGTTTTTGGAGTTAGTAGGGTGGGTTTAGGTTGAGAAATACCCCTGAGATTATATGTGGGAGTTTTGGTGAAGAGTTTGAGTGGCAGCAGAAGATGTCTCAGGAGAAAGGGCTTTGTAAATTAGTGACCCTAGTAGGAGTTTGGCTCTCAAATGGGAGCCATTCGGCTTTGATGAGAGTTATGTAGTGGTGTTTTTTTAATGGAGGATTTAGTAATGAATTGACAGATTTTATTATCATACTGCTCAACTGTCCAGATTTTTGCCTCATATTTTGGGTCTTTTGTCATAAAATTTGTGGTTTTCTGGATTTTTGTGGCAAATCTGTAAGGATTGAATTCACTGAGTAATGACAGGCATTTGGGTTTCAGACTTCATGTCCTTCAGAAAATGCATAATAGGACAAGACCTTTTATTCTAACAACCTTCTAAGTTTCTAAGAGCAGTATTTAAAATCTGTCCCTATTTTGAGGCTTTGCCCCCCCATTATTTTGGCCTTTGTCCAGATTTTTTGTGCTAACATGTTGAGGGCTGTGTTAGAGATGGTTTGAAAGGTGGCAGCACTTTTATTTGAGGCTGCAACGATTATGAGTAGTCCATATTCAAACTGATATAAGAGTATTATTTGTCTACGACAGCTTTACCTGGCACAGACAGCAAAGGTGATGTTTGTTTGCCCAGAACAGTAGTATTTTGATCTTTTTGTGTGTGTTTTGAATGTATAGTTAAATGTTAAGAGATGGTTCTAGCCAAATTCCAAGGTATTTGAAGAATGTGGTAGTTTCTATGGTGATAGTTATCATCTTTAATATTGAGGAAGGTGGGTGCTTTGAATAGTTTTTGGTTAGTTCCAAATAGTATTGCTTTTGTTTTTGAGGGATTGAGTATACATTTCTGGCCTATAGCCACTGGTTGAGGGAGTCTTAACTTTGTCTTTAAAAAAGTAATTTGAACCAACTCATCAGGGCTGATTTGTTGTTCTTAACATAGAAAACAATTTTGCTGATTGCACTTACTTTTGCAAGATTATTTGAGTTGGAAACTCTTATGGCAGGTCAAAGTTATCTCTTTTTCCACAAAGACAGGATTTCCTCAAGAATTAATCATTTATGTCTAAAGTGGTAGCCAAGTTTTCTTTGTGCCAAGCTTCCATCTCTGTGTCTTCTTTACAGAGCATAAAAATGAGGAAAAAGGGTCCTCCATAATCTGGATATCCACAGACCACTCAGATATTATCTTGACAGAACCAAAGCTTTCAGTAACTCTGATCAATTATTCATTTCATGTGAAGATAGAAGAAGGGGCAACCTGTGTCAAAGCAGACTATATCCAAATGGTTGTCTCATGCTATTACCTTTTATTGTACCAACCACAACACAGCAATTTTAGGTAGGGTTCATTAATGACTTTTAGGAAAGGGCTGGATTCTAGATGTATTCAAGAACCAGCAACTTGATCCTTTTTACAAACTAGATTTCTTCTCCAGCTGTAGGACAGACTTTGCTAGGATCATACTCCAGGGGCTCCTGGACCCTAATCATTCCTCCTCTCAGTCTATTTAAACTATGGTAATCTACCCATATAGCTACAGGTACTGCTGCAATGATCAAATGATGAACATAGTACAATTGTGTAAGTAAACTTACTATAACAAGAGATGTTCAAGTGATCACTGCTGCAGTAACTGCTCCTTCCATCCCTCCCTTTGCCCCCTATTTTTGTACATTTTTGTTGCCACGGTGAGGAACTTTAATTTTATTTTCCTAGCATTGGCCTTTTTAGGACTCTAGCCTGTTTCTCTCATTTAGCATGAAAACTTACTATTTACTATTATACAACATTCATATGTTAATACCTGCTATACTTTTAACTGTATGTCTAAACCATTATGTTATGTAAATATCTTTTTCAATCATATGTTATTGTCTGCTATATTTTTATAACTGAATGTGTAAACCACAATTCTCATGTAAATATCTTATGTATAGTATGTTAGCAACTGTTGTGGAGCTTTTCTCCCTGGGCCTCCACTGAAAACGGACAGCTCTGTCCAATTGGACCTCCCCGGTAAACAAATGTAAAATAAAGAAATAAAGAAATAAACTTAAGCTGGTTAATGATTTAGGCATGTGGAAGGTGCTCTTAAAGAGTTGGAAGTGGGCTAGTTATTATATCCGTAGCAGGATATGACCCATATAGCTAAGGCTACTGTAGCTGTAGTCATTTGATTATCTACCGTTATGGTAAGTTTACTTACAGAACTGTACCGTTATAATGCTGAGCAGTATAACAGCTAAGGGTCTTTGCCGCTATAAATAACAGTAATGGGTATAAATGATACCTCTGGTGGAGGCCCCTTCTAATCAAGAATGGTGTCGAATCAATCCCAATGATAGTCGTTTGTGCTAAGAGGAGATGATATTGTAATTTGAAGAACTTGATAAACATGACTTGAGTCCAAAACTCCCCATTTTTTGCCTTAAAAACTCCCATTTGATGGGGTCAAATGCCTTATAAAATAAATAAATAAATACAGCTGCCCTTTGAGCAAGGTTAGTAGCACAACAACTCTGCACATAAACCAAAACTCTAAACAGATCTTGACTTCCTAAGTATCCCTTGTTAAGTTACCTGAATAAGCTTTAAGATTAAACTTTCGAAGGACCTTGCTAAACTTTTGGCTAAGATTTTATGTTTCACTGGGAAGTGGGAAATAACTATATATTTTTATGGAAAGTAGAGTATTTTTCCTTCTCTATGGAAATATGCAGTATTAACTACTTAGTTTGGGCAGTCCTGTGATAGTTCAAAGTCTGAATGAAGAAGTCAAAGCTAGAATCATAGCAGCTACATCCAACTAACATATAGTATCAGAGGTAGTGTTTGACAGTAGAATGCCAAAGAATCTCAAAAGTAAGGTATACGAAACATTAGTGCTACCAGTATTACTGTATGGTACAGAAATTTGGTAGTGAAGGCAGAGCAGTTGAGGAAGCTAAAAAAAAAAAAAAAAAAAAAAACGAGAGAGAGAGAGATCCGCACTTACCAGTTTATTAAAAACTACCCAGCAAAGCTGTGTAATACTTTAACACTCCTGTAGTAGAGGCCAGTGGGGTACGTGCTAATTACATTTTAAGAACAGGCCAGTTTTTCAGCTACATGGATTCTGAACTCCTATGACTTTTTACTGTAAGTCTTTACTGGTGCACTCAAACAAATAATGCCAAGCCCCACTAGCTGCTTCATCGCTTTTTCAGAGGTCATCAGTACTGCATACAATGCAATAAGGCATTGCTTATATCCCACAGCCCTCCACTACAGAGGTTTAAGGTATTACACACTGAAGACTCTAGCTTGCTAGGCCTTTCTGTAGTTTTCACTAAATGGCTTGTCTATATGACCTTCTAACACTTCGGTTTTGACACCTACCAACTTATCAGATTTCTATGAATCTGTGAAGGAGACTGTTGACCTGAGACTTTGAATGGAGGTGGCATACTTTGACTCACCTAATGCATTTGACTGTATTCCACATCATATTATATAATTCAGTCATTAACTAATTTCAGTATTCATTCCTTTATTATCAGCATGATCAAATACTAGTTAGAGTGCAGATTTAAAAAAAATATTATACAATACCACAATTACAGACATAGGAATAGCATACCATCTAAAAAAAAAAAAATAAGGCAACCGCCAACCTTCCCTTCAGAAAACAAAGTATGGGTTTGTTGGCATGAATGATTCACTACAAACCTGTAAAAGTAAAAAGAGTGCTATTGTACATTCAAAATCCTTTAACTTGCAACAAGTGGAAGTCATTAAGGGGTGGTTTTCCCATGTTAAAAAATTGGGGTGTGTGGTTTATATTATTTGATGCTTAGATGTGCAATGGTTTCTTCATATTGGATATGCCTTTTTAAGGGTAGCTTGCTGTTCCACTGGGTCTTTATGGGTTAATTGGGCAGGTAATTGTTCAGTTATTGAGCCGAGTAACAGAAGCGTGAATAAAATAATTTTGGTATATCAGGGCAAGCATCAACAGATCACATGGATACTTCATGCAAAAGGCAGGGGCAAGGAGAGAGGGAAAGGGGGAAGAAGAGTTGAATGGTTCGTGTTTTATTAACAATGAGTTGTTTCTATATATATATATATATATATATATATATATATATATATATATATATATATAAAATCAACAACTGAAAAGGTGAATGAACATCAGTGTGTAAGTTTTAAAAACCCACCCCACTTCATTTTGCTAATGTATTAAAAGATAAACAGAAAATAAATTATAATTTGACTTTAAAAGAATGCAGGCATAAGAAAACATTTAGATAACATTGAGATATATGAGAAATGTGATAAGAAAGAATATAAACAAGCAATGATTAATTATGAAAAATATTTTTTGACATGATTATAATGTAATATGGTTTAATATGTCTAATTGTTTAGATTAACTAACAGGTTATATATATATCAACCTTTTATATATTTTACATTTGAAGAAAGGTGAGATTTTTGCTTGTCATAAGTAGTCAATTTTTTGAGATTTGAATTCAACTAGGTCATAGGATACCACATGTTAGTAGGTTTGTACCACCCAGGAAATCTCCGGTCATTACTATGTTTGAAACAATGTTAGTTTGAGTAAGAATTAATATCTAGCACTCAAGGAGTTACATGCTTTAAATACACAGTATGTCTTCACACAAGCTGACAAGGGTGGAAATTGGGTGATTATGTCCAGGATAGACTATAGTAGGATGGCTTGGGATTTGTCATTAGATGACAAAGTGTATCCAGAAGCTGGAGTCTAATCCTTTTGTTTGAATTATTTTCAGTTGTTAGAATTCATAAATGCCTGGATAAGCCCCAGGAAGACCAATAGTTGGAATTCTTTTAGATTCTAAATGTTGAATGCCAGGATGATTTTTACTGGGCATGTGTAGATATAAAATCATCGTACACTAATATTAAAATCAAACAGGGTTTGGAGGCTGTTTTGAAAATGTTGGGCGAGGGTCCGCGTACTTCATTCATAGTCCAACTTTTGGAGTTTTGTCTAACTCACAGTATTTTTGTTTTTGAAAAAAAGTTTTTTTTGCAAATGGAAGGCACTGCTATGGTTGCCTCCTTTGCTCCTTCTTATGCAATTTTGTATATGGCACATTTTGAAAATTCATTCTTATATTTAAATGATTTTTTTTCTAAGGAACGTCGTACTGTACAAGCGATATATTGATGATTTAATTTTTATATGCACAGGGGTTCGTTTGGATTTCAGTTTATTTATGGATGATTTAGGGATGAATACTTTTGGCTTGGAGTTTACGTATAGGACACAAAGGTACAAAATCCAATTTTTGGATATGGAATTGTACGTGGACTTCAAAAATACTATTCAATTTAGGCCTTATCATAAGGAAACTGCAGTAAATATTTTTTTGTATGCTACCAGCTCTCGCCCATCTCACTTGTTAAGATCTCTTCCATATGGGGAATTTAGGCGTATTTTTACCAACACTTCTGATAAGGATGAATTGGTAATAGAATTCAATAAGGTTAGACACAGGTTGCTTAGTAGAAGTTATTCACAGGAAGTGGTTTCTAAAGCTGAAAGGCGGGTTTTGGGAGTGAACAACTTTGGAGGTGGAAGGGGTGCCATTAAGGGGGCAGTTTATAAGGGAGAAGAAAATTTATTTAACATAAAAGATCAGGATGCTATATATTTTTTTAATAAATGTTCCCCTTTTTCTGACACCCTCAGAAGATTGTGGCCTGTGGTTAGTGAGGATGAAAATTTGGGCAGCCTCTTTCCTAGTAGGATTATTTTTTCTTTTGATAGGTTTTTGAACCTTAAGGAATTATTAAATCTCAGAGAAATTACGAATGAGGCTGGTGAGTTGGGGTCTTATGGGGTCTTTCCCATGTGGCAGATGTAGGATGTGTAGCAAAATGAGAAACTTACATGGGTCTACTATTAATGGAAAAAAATGCATGGCTAGGCTTCATTTCGATTGTAATTCCTATGGGGTAGTGTACATTTTAGGTTGTGGGTGTTCTTCTGTTATGTGGTATGTGGGACAGGCCAGGAGGAAGATGAAGATGAGAATTTTAGAACATTTGAGCGACACGCAAAATAAAAAAGTTGGACAGTCCAGTAGCCCAACATTTTTGTTCAGTACATGCGGGTGCTTTGGATAGTTTTTTCTTTGGGGTATTGGCTAGGCCAGCATATGACAAATACATTGGAAATTTTTTTTTCACAGAAACTTTTGCAATTGGGAACAAAGTTCATTGTGAATTTCAGAACCTTATATCTCAGGGGAATGAATTTTGAGATGAATTTGTAAGCAATTTATTCAGTCATTTATATTGTTGATAGATAAAATTATAAAAAGCAATTTTGTACATTAGAATTGTTATAACATGTTTAAAAATTGGGGTGAGTGGTTTATATTATTTGATGCTTATATGTGCAATGGTTTCTTCATATTGGGTATGCCTCTTTAAGGGTAGCTTGTTGTTCCACTGGGTCTTTATGGGTTAATTGGCCAGGTAATTGTTCAATTAAGTGTTTAATGATTCACCTTTCATATAAAATGACTGCTGCTAGTATGGTTTATTATTCTTTGAAGGCTTTTGAGCCGAGGTACTAGAAGCGTGAATAAAAGAATTTTGCAGTTTTTCTACTGAGCTCCGAATTGTGTTTTTTTTTTTTTTGTTTCCCATGAATCTCTCATCAAAGAAGCTCTCCAGTTGTTTTTGTTTTTGTTTTTCTAGATCGCATTCTGTTTTGCCAGGCTTCCTATTTCTTATCCTGTATAAATTTGCTGAGGGGCGTGTTTGCTCTTTCATCTGACCTAATTCAGACCCATCCTAATGTAAGTGACAGGCTTTTTACAAACTGACTGTCCCACTGCCAGCAAATATGAGGGGTTTTGCAATTATGCTGTACTGCTAAACCATAACCAATGAACCATGTCACATCTACACTTCGAGCAGTCTTGCTTTGCTGGCAGGAATATATTCCTTTTCCAATTTTCCTCCCCCCACTCCTAAACCATTCAACCTTCAGCTCCCTAAACCTCTAAAAATTAATTAACTCTCTATCATCCTTTTGGAAGGCATCATGATTGTGAACTGTTCCACCACTTTGAACGTGTGAGTGACAACTGGAACTGACTGTAAGCTTGCTATGCCTTTTTTTCTGATTATCAGTTAGGAAACAAATACACAAAATAAAATATGTTCTTCCTTCTTGTAGTCAAACAAATGTAAAACCTTGCTTTCATTACCTTAAATTTTTAGTCAGGAGATTTTGTATGATATGCTGTTTATTAATTACATGCCTTAAATGGAATGGTCACTGAAGTACAAAGCATTTTAAAAGATTTTTAAAAGCTAAACCTTGAGAACCAGCTAATGAAGTACATGTACATATGTACAATGAAAGTTTTGTAAAACGAAAAAAATAACAATAAAGAGACCACGCTCTTTTGAATTGCGATGCATTTTAGTACTTAAACCATTTGACATTTTATATTTTTTCTTCATTTCATTCTAGGAGTAGCTGCAGTTCACTATATCTGCCTTGCTTTTGACACAAAAGAGAAAGTTCCTGAGGATCACTGCATTAGGACATCTAAACCTGAGAGAAGATTAGAAACGTGTAATACTGAAATGTGCCCAGCCAGGTAAGAACTAGAAATACACTAGCATTCTGAAATGTCTATCAGTTGGCACAGGGGATTATGGCCTTGAGATATTGTTTCTGGCGTACAGGGTTTGATTCCCTCTGGCTTAGTTTGCCTACTGTGTGACCCTGTGCAAGTCACCTAACCAGACACTGCCTCCTAGTTACCCTGAAAAGGGACCGTGTGTCCAGTGGGCCTGCCTGGTTAACAAATGGAATAATTATAACTGTTATTAATAATTGATTACGCACAACAGCAAAGCATGAATGTTAATCTGTATTTAATCATGAGAGTGAAACATTAAAAAAGTGTATATGAGTGCCAGTGTGTTTTTTTTTCCTTACGCAGCTTATATGTCTGAAGAAATCAATTATCTGATTGTTATAACTCTTTAGGGATATTCAGAAATATTGCTAAAGCAGCCACACAGTGAAAAACAGCTCAATGAGTGCAGCATGACAAAGCAGGATGCATATTATGTATGTATAAGTAATGCAGGATGCTGGACAAGACAGTGAATGAGTCTCATTCATGCTACAGCATAGGCCATGATACTGTGATCATGTGACCCAGAGGGCACATGATATGAAGGTGATATGCCCAATGAGAAGCATACTCATGCCTGCAGTGAAGAATCTCAGTGATGCCATCTGTGCACTATCTGCAGACCTTACAAGAGCAGCACAACACAGTAGGCAGACAGTTTGGTATATAAAAGAAAAGGAAAGGGGGTGATAATACAGTCAGAAGTATTAAACAGCAAAAGGATGGACACACAGAATGATAATAAGAAAGGGAGATAGGAGTAGGAGAAAAGGGGATGTCCTTCATGTGTGAGAGTTGTCTTTTTTTTTTTGTATTTTAAGAAGAAATAAAAAGGGGGAGGGTACTGCAGTTCAAACAGATGGAGGATGAAGGATAAAGGGAAGGTGGCAAAGGCACACAAATACACAGACACTAACAGCAGAGATGATTACACAACAGGATGGGGCAAGAAGGTAGTGAGAGACAGGCATGCACCACTTTCCAGAGAGCAACCTTTGCCCCTTCCCTCCTGACAGGTGGCTGTGGGGGCTACCAGTAAGCCCTGCAGGTCACCTTTTACAAGGTGGCATTTGTCATTCTGCAAAGAAGCAAGCCTGGGGGCCACTGGGAATCCTGAGGTCAGTGTAGTGGTGGTTGTAGAACATGGTGGCCACCACCTCACCTCTGTCTGCATCAGGAGTCATCCTGTAGAAAATTAAAATAAATGGAGAGAAGGCAAAAAATGCAGCACATAAGCATGTGTGGTACAATGCAATGTCATATCGCCCAGCTCCCTGCAATACCCTTATTCACCCCCCCATGCCAGGTGAGTCTGACCCATCTCTGCTGGTAAATGAACCTGTTATCTTCTTCCTCCCTTGGTGCTGCAAAACATAACAGAAACACATCATTATATCCTAGGCAAATGAACTAATAAAGCAGTAATTACCAAACACCAAGCAATAATGCCAATCCACTGCGATTAACTTACAAAAAGCAAGTAGCTCTCCCTCTGTAACTTCATCCTCTCATTGGTGGGTGCCCCCACAGGTCACTGTACTTGCGGTGTTACTGCTTTCCAGAGACAGGAATACCAGTGGCAACTCTAAGGCTCCTGGCACGCTGCTGCCATGACTCCATCTTCTGTGGGCACTCTTATTTGTCCAGTAGGCACTCCCTGTGGTCCCTGTAAAGTGCTTTGATCATTGACCATTCCATTTTAGTAATCCAGATGGAGGTCTACAAAAGCCAGGGTGTAGGTATGAGTCAGTAGAAAAGGGGGTACTTGTTGCATGGCCACATGTCATTGACACCACACCACATGCATTGACAGGCAGTTGAGCAGCACTGGGCATGAATTAAAAGTTGACTAGTTCAGCAATAAGTGACATGTATGTACTAGCTGGAAGAACTAGCACAGCCACCATACTGCTAACAGCCAACAGACTGAGCATTCTCCTTTTACTGCCTGGTGTGAGTAAGCACAACATTATCATTTTGTGAAATCACTCCCCTTCAACTATTTATTGTATTGGCTGTATTGTTTGTACCAAAATGTAAAAAAATACAAATCCTTCCACCCCTTCTTTAAATGCTCTTTTTAAAAAATTTTTACTCTAAACTAAAACTAATCTTCAACATAAATTACCCACTTTCATACCTAACTGCTTTTAGGATAACACACATTTTGGGATAAAGGATTTTTCATCTTTTTTTTAAGCATCTATTACAAGACTACATCCTGGAAGACAGTTGTCATCCAGCAGTAGTCTCTCTCTCTTTATCTTGGGATTAGTGTTTCTGTTTTCTCCTCTCTGAGTATAGTGATATTATTTATATTTTTATTCTGGATAGAAGATTTTGAATCAGTTATATTAATAACTGCTTTATAGAATCTAGCTTTATGTTGCATATGTTCCTGACTCTGACTGGGTGGAGCAGAGTGTCAATGATGCTTCTGACTGGAGATGTGTGAGTGTGCTATCTTGTGCATCTGTGTGATGACACACTGGTGAGAGGCATCTCATCTACCAGAAAAGCCTACACAGATTCAGCACTCCAGTGGGACATGGACAAGACTGTGGATCACCAAACAAGCTGTGTTGCTGTTCTTGGTGCTAGGGAGGGGCTTGGTCCAACAAGTGAGAAAAAGCGAAGGAGCGAGTGAACCTGAAGAGTAGCAGTGGTGAGACTCAGTAGCCATTCAGCAGCCATTCATGCAATGCTGACTAACCCATATCATCTCATCAGATAGCTAATTCCTTGTTTTTTCTTTCAAAATATCTATAAGTTTCCTCTCAAGTTTATTTCAAATTTTTCAACAGAGTAGATATTAGTGTTTACAACAGTGTAGCAAGCATTTCTCCACATCAAGTTACACAGGGAAACTATTTTTTTCTGACAAAGCAAAAGGTTAATAGTTTGCAAACAATACTCATTTGAGTGAAAGCAATTCTCACATAACAGTCTAGATAATATAAAAACCACTGACACTGATATTCCAACAGTCTAAGTGTCTCAAAAAAAAGCTCTGTGTGGATATGGTGGAACTTTCCTACTGTCTCCGTTACCAGGTTTGTGGATATGGTATAATTGTATAACAATATAATATAGTGTGTCAATATAGAAACCAGTCAATTCTCACTGAATCTGATATAATGTGTGAGAGATGTATTTACACAATGTCACTCAGTAGTTTACACAATGTCACTCACTAAAGCATCTCATAAGATTGTCCATATGCATGCTGCACCCATCATCAGCACAGTTCAAGCAGACATTTTGCAGACATTTGTGATAAACATTTACATGCAAGACCAAAACCATAAAGACCTCCCTAGACAAGTAACACACAAAGTAAAATACCAAGCAAGCCCACACTAAGCTCAAAACAACACCACCCACAAACCAACATCTCACTCATCACATTGAGCCATCTCTCCTAGATCATGAGGCAAGTCACCACAGTATCCACAATCTAATCAATTTTGCTTGCCAACATCTAGACACCAGGATTCATCATGAGACACAAGTATGCAACACAGTGCAATATGATTACGCTTATCAGGGGCTCAATGACCTGAGACATACCTCCCTAGACTACATGAAGACAGACATCACAGAGCCCTCGGATGTGTCTCAGGCTGGTATGAGCCTAGCATTGAGCAGCATTTTACCTTCTCCATGGATGATGCCACAACAGAAAAAAAAGATGATTGACTTTAATAATTGGCTTAGTTTCTGGTGTCATTTTAAGGGCATGCAATATTTGTCATCATGGAAGGAGATGGTCAACAGACCACACTGCTTAGCCAGGGATGGTCTACACCTCTCCCCTCTAAGCTTTTGAATATTAGCTAAAACATTGTCTTCCCCCATAGTGCCTTTTTTAGGCAGTGCCAAACTGAATTTACCTTCTGGTATTAGTGCTCAATGCTAGGAGTCTAAACAAAAAACTCCACTCCCCAAAGGTTCTCTTTACCCTAGAGAATGCTGATGTCTGTGCAGTCAGACAATATCCCATGATGCCTTCTGAATGGCATGAAACATGATCTATCACACTGTAGCCTCCAAACAGGCTTCATGTCTCACAAATGGAGAAAGGCAACAGTCATCCCTCTGCACAAAGGTTGGCCATCTACAGACCCCGGAAACTACAGACCCATAAGTCTCATTAGTCTTATATGTAAAGCCATGGAAAGAATTATCATGGAGGTGATCAATAAAGATATAGTAAACCTCTAGACACTGAACGCAACCCAGTTTGGTTTCATCAAGGGCAGATCATGCCTACTCAACCTGGTGGACTTCTTTGAGAAGGTCACCAAAGCAATCAATGAGGGCAAAATCATTCGCACTGCCTACGTTGACCTGGCCAAGGCATTTGACACAGTACCCCTCTCGGGCATTGTTGACAAACTCAAAAGGTTAGGTACAAACCTGTATGTCACCCAATGGATAGCCAACTGGCTCACAGACAGGACCCAGGAAGTTAGAATTGGGGAGTCCACCTCTACAAAGAGGCCAGTCACAAGTGGAGTCCCTCAGGGATCAGTCCTTGGACCGCTCCTTTTTGGCATTTACTTCTCAGAAGTCAAGGCCAATGTCAGTGGTCTCTGGCTGACTAAATTTGCAGATGATTGCAAATTAGGAGCTGTCATTGAATCTCACACTGACATAAATGTTCTCCAGGAGGGGCTGACACAGACAAACAACTGGTGTCAGAGCTGTGAACTAAAACTAAATGCCAAGAAATGCATAAAAGCATCCTTTGGGAAGTCATCCATCCCTAGTAACTATTACATTGACAACACACCCCTTAGAGTTGACCCAGTAGTCAGGGACTGAGGGACATACATAGATAGTAATCTAGCCTTTGATCATCACGTGTCTACAGTGGTGAGGAAATCATTCTATGTTGTGTGACTTATAAACAAAGGTTGGCATTTAAGTTTAAGGATGTCAATATTCGACATTCATCAGACCTATCATTGAGTATAATGCCCCCTTTGTTATGTACCTAACTATGCATATCCAACAACTGGAACATCCACAGAGGTTTGTTACTAAAAGAATACAGGGTGTAAGTAATATGTCCTATGCAGACTGCCTCATGGCCCTATCCCTGTATTCTGTCTCCTACAGGCTTTTGAGGGGAGATCTATGCCTGGCATACAAGGCATTGTCAGACCCCACTCCTGATGGACCTTCTGCATATCCACAAAACATAGTGTATCAGAATTACCCATGCTAAAGATTTAAACCTTGCCTGTGATATAAATAGGACCTGCTGGAGAAATACATATGTATCCCAGATTTGGGAGGGTTGTTACTGCATTATGAGGTTATGAAGAATGACAGTTGTTATGGCAGAATGAGAGGTTATAGTGGCCAGGGCGTGAAAAATTGTGCTATGATGTAATTTATATAGATGTAACTTCAGCATTTGACAAGGTCATACACAAAACACTGATCAATAAATTAGAACAACTAGGTATTGATGCACTTTTGGTAAGATGGGTATCTGCATGTCTTACATATAGTATGTGGCACGTATCATACAACAATTGGACAGGTGAAATTCTGGCTTACAGTCACGGTGTCGCACGTGGCTCTGTCCTAGAACCATACTTGTTTAGATTGTATCTTTCAGACCAATCTTTTTCATTTGTGGTGTTCTACAGTTTGTATGCAGATAACTTGAAATTGGGTAAACTGATTACATGATTTACAGATACAGTCTGAAAAATAACTTGACTAAATTGACCATTTGGGCACAGAAGAATAATATGCTGATAAATACATTAAAAACTAAACATATGAGATTTGGGAGACATAAATTTTTAGGTGTATATTTAATTCAGCACACAGTTATTGAAACTGTAGATTCATTTAAGGACCTGTGTATATGGGTAGATCCAGCTTTGAGTTTTTTCTAATCATATCATCCAATTGATTAATGATAGTTATAGAACTATAGGTTGTGTAAAAAGATTTATAAAGTCTAGGAAATCAGAAATGATGAAGTAATTTTTTTTTAATTACACTAGACCCAAACTTAAGTATGGAATAACAATATGGAAACCTTCTAAGAAAACAAGCATGAGTAAGCTGGAAAGAGTACAGCAGAAATATACCAAGGGCATCCATGGATATAAAAATTTAAGTATTATGAAAGACTAAAGTACCTGAACTTGTACAGTATCTCATATAAATATTTAAGAGGAGATCTTATTCATGTATGTAGGACATTTAGAGACAACTACCTATGAGAATGTTTGGGGCTATCAAAAAGTAGTAGAATATCATCAGGCAACCTATGTAGAATATTCTATAAGAAAGAGAAGTGTACTAATTGGTTCTCTGAGAGTGCAGCTGATGCATGGAACAGACTACGAAATTACATTAAAGCAAGTATTAGGTTAGATATTTTTAAGAACAGCCTGGACACATAGTATGGGAACAACTGTTTTGGTATATTGGCAGGCTAGAAGGGCATTAATGCCATACTTGAAATATTTGTATATATGTATGTATGTTCACAGCTCACCTGCCATAATGGCCATGTGGGGTACCACCACAGACTAGGGGATTGTGTGAGGTCCAGCTGCTAGCAAAATGGTTCAAGCCAGAGACATGAGAAGGCTGCACAGGAGTCCAAGTGAGGAAGAACTGCAGTGGAGACTGGCCTGCCACAAGATACAATATACACATCAAAACAATGTGGTCCATAGCCTGCATGTCATGTCCTGTGTTCTGTCCATAGTGCCAGTGCATAACAAGTTATTGTAGCCTGGTCTGTGCCAACATTGTATAGTAGCCATGGTACACATCACATGCACAACTGCAGCACAGCCAGTGGATATTGATAGGTGGCAGAGTCTATGTCCACTGACATTCACCATTCACAGGTGTCCATAAGCAGGTCTGTATTATGTGATCAAATGATCACAATAGTGAATGTTCTAAAGAGCAGAAATGCAGCACACCAAAGTGCTTTTTGTGGGATCATGGTACAGTGAAGCATGGAATATTTGCCCTTTCCTCAGTGTAGTGCCATCTCGGAGTTGGTATATATATTTAGCAGGGGGGCTCAGGCCCCACAATATTGGTTTCGATGTGCAGCATTTTTGCTCTTTAAAGCATTTGCTATTGTGATCATTCGATCACATAATATAGACCCCCATAACAACAAGTACTGTGATGGGCCCCAATGGGTATCAAAAGCTGTAGACAGTCACACAGGCAGAGACAAGAACACTCCTACAGACCTTGTACACCCACAGCAAGTGGATGCTAGACAAGGCCAAGAGTGCCAGGACATTTAGGGATCAGATTTGGCAGGGCCTGGTACATGATGCTGATAGTGACATAACAGAACTCAACAGGGGAAGCCAAGTCGACAATATGATCTGGTGTGCATGGATAAAGGTGTATTCCATCATGAGAGACAAAATGACAAAAGGAGGACCACTGACACAAAGCATCCTCACAGACACTAAGGAGCTGCAGCTGGATACTCATGCCTGAAAGAAGCCTGGATATATGAGCTGGGCTGGTGGCGTAATCATAAGTGTGTGTTGAGGATGCATGAGGTTGGTCTGCCTATGTTTCACTACCAAAGTACAGTGGTGCATTATTGTCACATCTGTACCCATAGTAAATGTTAACATATCCCTCCTCCATGTACATCAGGAATGCAACAATGAAGAACTGCACTCCAAGTTATGTTTGTGCTCTTTGTCCTTTGTAAATGCTTCATATGTATCAGTGTTGTACAAAGGGCAGTGGAATTGTCACATATGTTTCGACATAGACACAGTTGTTTCTGTCTTTCTATCTTCACAGGTGTCACTAGTGTGTGGTCAAACAAAGCAAGATGGCACATGCTGAATCAGTGCATCAGCAGTGCCTGATAATGATGGTAGCACATCCACTGAAGTCTGACAATGCAGTGACAGCATCACCAATTTTAAAAGTGGAAGGCACACTACCACCCTCTTGTATAGACATCCCTATGGTGGGTGTCAATGTCCTGCACATCCTTTATGTTTAGTTAAGGCCTGCCCATCCATTGCAGCCCATCACAGGGTACCCACTCCTCACCTACACATGGCAGGGAGCAGTCGCACTGCTGCACAATGCTCACATGGCAGAAGGGAGAGGTGCATATGTTAACATTGTGACTACAAATGCCACACCTTCCCATATCTTGATATTACCCGACATCAGTCAGCATATGTTGAGGTCAGCGATCCTGGCACAGACACATGCTATTTATGACATGTTGAAGATAACCATCATGTTATATGTCATGCATGAGGATGTATTTGAGGACCCAAAATGTCTGCATACCACCAAACTGAAAAGAGTCTGAAAACAGACACACTGCTGAAGGTATTGGAGAGCCACTTGGCATCTGTTGCAAATGCTGTGAGGTATGGGACTGTAGCCATGCCTGCAGATTCTAGGGAAAACCTCCACAGCTGTGCTCAGTTACTCACTTTCCCTCTTCATAACACTATCCTTCTCACCACAACTCATGTCCTGCCTTTTTACCATGTAGTAATCCAATTCCTAAGTCTTGATCTTATCTTTAATCCTCCAATTGTTCTAGAAGTCACCTGTGCAGTATAAAGTCAAAGGCTGTGGTGAAGTCCAGGCAGACCATGTCTAGCAGAAATCCTCTTTTAAAGTCTCCTGAATCCCAGTCATAAAATTGGTTCAGCTTTTTCTGAAAGTTTCTTCTGTGCATGAATCCAAATTGGTTGTTAAGGAGATTTTATCCTCTAGAAATGCAGCTAGCCTTTTCCTATGATATCCTTCTGGTTACTGTGAGGCTAACAGACCCCTAGTGTCTGGGTTTTACCTTGTTCTGCCATGTATAAGGGTAGCACAATTGTTAGATCACAGCCTTTATGTCCTTCTCCAGTCGACAATGATCTGTTCAAAGCCAGATTGTTGAGGACCATAGGAGGTAGCCCATTTGGTCTCTGTTCTTTATTCGCCTTTAGAAAATCTCTTTCCCACTCACCCCATTGCTATCTTGGTATCTGTCCACTCTGTCTTACCTCCCTCCTAGCATGTCACCCTTTGCTTTCCATTGTAAACATTGAAATAGAATGTTCCTTTAGTACTTCTGCTTTTTTCCAGTCTTCTGTGGTCTTTGCCTGAAATCTATGCTCCACCTGAGCAAGCTTATCTCTGTCTCTCTCTCTCTCTTTATCTTCCCCTTTCATCTTTCTGATATACATTTAAAAAGCTTTATTTCCTATCCTTGGTTCCATCTGACAAAAATCCCTTTTAGATTTTGTCTTTGCTTCTCTCAGATCATTTATCTTCTGCTGGAGTGTGGCTTTTCCATCTTCCCATCTGTCTCTTTTATGTCTTGCATGCCCTGTCCTTTCCCTATTTATTAATCTTATCATCCTGTGTAGTTACATCAGCCCTCTACCTTGTTTGCTTTTTTCTTCTTCTTCAAAACCTTGTGGACAGCTCGAGAACTAAACTTTTGGTGGGTTTTGTTTAGTGCCTTACTGTCTTTTCCAGTATGCTTTTGACTGAAGACTCACCTGGAATACATCACTAGGAGTAGAAATTCTAGTCTGAGGGATGACAACATTTTAGCACTAGATTTGGAGGATTCAGGGTTAAGATGGATAGTTAATTTATAAGACATTTTGATCTTACCTAAAAATTTGTTAATAGTGAGAGCAATAGAGCAAAATGTCTGTAAAAGTATAAAGAAGAATCTAAGTGAGTACCAAGTATTTGTATGAGTCACCTGCAAAAAATCACATTACATTACCCCATGCATTGAAGATCTATATAGTAATAAAAAAGGAGTTATTGAATTTTTCCAAAAAAACATAGTTTGTTTTACGTTCCTGACAGAAAGTTATTTTTTTTATTAAACCAGAGGCAAATTTTTAATGAACCTGATATACAGTAAATGTTTTAGATCACTGCAGTTACTACCAGTTTTAGGAGTATGAGCCCATCAGTATAAAGGAGCATGTTCAATCTGTATAGGACAGTATGGAGGTAATGTTATAACAAAAATAAACCACCCCTGGTTAAAATTGTACTAATATGGCTCTGTGAATCTGTGCTATAAGTCTCTGCTGCACAATACCTAATGTACTATTATCCCAGCTATAAACTTCTGTGTCATGTCATCTCCCTTATCTTACTTGTGCCTCCTCCCCTCCTTCTTTTGTTTGGACTGACTAACTCCTTACCTTATCTTCCTATGTTTTATATTTTGAACAAATCTTTATAGTAACAAATATGTTTATGTAAAAGTGACAATCTATGCATACTGATGATGTTGCACTGTATATACCTCAATGTACTAAAACATGTATTATACCATGACCCCCCATTAATATTCCAAAACGTGCATGCTGATTGGCCAGCGTGCACGTTGTAAATCGACTTATACTAATGGAAAAAGGTCCAGTCGCCCGGACTTTTTCCATTAGTATAAGTCTCTTTTAAAACACTGTCTCGCTATGTTAAAAGAGTTTAACATAGCGACACAGGTTTAAAAAAAGCAACGGAGATCTCCGTTGCTTTTTTTAAAGCTGTCTCGCTATGTTAAACTCCTTTAACATAGTGACACAGTGTGTAAAAAGCAACGGAGATCTTGCTTTCTCAGTTGCTTTTTTTTTAAACCTGTCTCGCTATGTTAAATGGGTTTAACATAGCGAGACAGCTTTAAAATAAGCCATGGAGATCTCCATTGCTTATTTTAAAGCTGTCTCGCTATGTTAAACCCATTTAACATAGCGACATAGGTTTAAAAAGCAACAGAGAAAGCAAGATCTCCGTTGCTTTTTACTGTTTCGCTATGTTAAATGGGTTTAACATAGTGAGGCAGCTTTAAAATAAGCAACGGACATCTCTGTTGCTTATTTTAAAGCTGTCTCGCTATGTTAAACCCATTTAACATAGCGAAACAGTAAAAAGCAATGGAGATCTTGCTTTCTCCATTGCTTTTGGCCACAGCTCTGATGTACTGCGTAGACATGCGCAGTACATCAGAACTGCCGCGGATACCAGACAGCTGCGGAAGGGCAGCAAAGAGGCATCATTATACAATGCCATTATTTAAGAAAAGTAATTATTTCTTTTCTTAAATAATGTCATAGTATAATAGCAATAACCCACTTCTGGGTGTGGGTAATGCGGGATTTACCCACGGTTGTCTTTGTTTGGAAACCACACCAACCGTGGGTAAATCCCGCATTACCCACATCCAGGCGTGGGTTATTGCTATATTCATATACAATTCTACAAAACTGTTATTTTTAATCAAAATGTTTGTGAATGATGTACCCGATGTCAAGGATGTCTGAATATTGGAACTGTTGTCATGAGTGAAACTGACTGTTAATGATGAATGAATGCAAATGATGCACTTGATGTCTATATAATGGAGCTTTTCCCCCTAGGCCTCTGCTGAAAAAATTGTACTACTCAGTTGGGCTTTCCTGCTAAACAAATGCCAATAAATAAATACATATGTAATTAAAGGCCCAAAAACAGAACCTTAAGAAGTGGTGAAATATAATGTGTTTGGGTCAGACAGTCCATTCATAAAGTAGACTGAAGTAGGTCTCTCAGGAAGTTTTGAAAGTAGCATAGTGCTCAGTTTCAGACTGAAGTTTGGAGAGCGGAAAAGAAAAGAGGCTGTGGGCAGCCACATCAGGTTTTCTTTTTAGATCAGTAAAGATAGCTGCAGTAAATTGATATTTGTCCATATCTGTGTAAAGACAATATTTAAGTTAGCAAATGTCTGTAGCTGTGTTAAGTTGCCACAGGTTCAGAGAGATGTGACCTTGATGAAATATGTCTTCTGAAAGACAGTTGCTATGCTCGGTAGCCTTTCTCATAAAGCCAGAGCCCCATTCTCCTACATTGATAATATTAATGTATTATAAGGCACAGAAGGTGCCGTGCTAGGCGTCAGTTCCATACTGTGTCTCTTTAGCTGAATACTGACCGTGTTGTTGAAATGCCAAGATTACAGGCTCTTTTATGTGCCCTGCTGTGCCATGCTGTGACATTGAGATGTTCTGTGCATCTCAGAGCTCAGTGTGTTAATGAAATGTATGACATACTTAGGTTTTCACAGTACTCCATATATTCCAACAAGTTGCCCACAGAGTTTATAATGACAGGCACACAGTTATGTTCATAAATTATATACCTGTTGGTCATGTGGCTAAAATGCTCTCTGTGTTGCATCTATGCAGAAAGTGTGATGCCTTTGAATCAGCCATTTTGTGTGTAAAAGGAAACACAAAGAAGTCCTATTCATATAAAAAATGAAAATCTCTTGGAATGACCTGTCTGAAGAGGTTTGGGAGACACAAAGTTGTGAATTTTAGGAATGTGTGAAATAATATCTTGAAAATGCAAACTTTATAATGCTAGATTTAACAGAGGCACATTTCAATTACTTCCATACAGCATTCATGGATTGTACAAGGATATTACAGCACATTCAGGATTTGAAAAATACTTGGAAAATATTGTCACTCTTCATTGCTAAATACTTTTACAGAAAGAAAATTATCTGTTTAATATTTAGGGAAAGCAGTCAAGGGGAAGGAGATGATGTGACATAACACCACCTGATAACAACCTCTGGGATGGAAAATAAGATCCAGTGTGCCTTCCCTGATCTAGAACAAAAATATTACAAAGCAACTTAATATTACCTTTATATGACGGTATGTGTGAATAAACATTATGTAGTAGATTTCTGACATATGAAATATTTTACACCAGTTATCCAACACCATATTTATTCCTATGTTTCTATAACCCTCTTCAAAATAGATGTAATCATAGCCCAGTATCTTTCGTGCTCAGTTTTCCTTCATTTAGCTCACCTTTTACTTATTTGGCTCTGGTTTAATCTGATGTATCAGCATATTACAGCAAAACAAACTGACTGCTTGCCACAGTGTAACTAGCAAGAATGGTAGAAGATCTTTGTGGCAGTTATCCAAAGTATAACTGGTTGGTACACATTCCTGGGTATCTTATTTCACAGTCTTATCCATGACATAGATATGATTCCCATCTCTGACGCTGAGGATCTGAGTTCAACTAGTGCCCAGTATGCAAAGATTTGGGGGTGGTAGGAGCAGCTAAAACCAAATGTCTGTCTGTCTGTGTGTACATGTTTTTGCACAACACAGAAGCACTCCATTGGAGGGCAGAAAGCATTCACTGGTCAAGTGGATAATGAGTGCTTTGTCCAAACAGGCATGGCTAATGGGACAGATATGTGGAAGCATGCATGCACTTTTCATATTAAGTGCACATTGGGCATTGGGGAAGGGGGTTAATGAATAAAGAGCAGAGCATCAACATAAAAACCTAATCCCAGATTCTGATAGACAGACTGTATTTTGTGACCACCTCTACAGTGAATGAATAATGCAGTACGCAAAGAACAGACCCTTCATAAGGTCAGGTAAAGAGGAGTAAAAAAAAGTTAAGCTAGTCATGTGTAGTTGGTAGTTGACTTCCCTTCACAAAATATTTTCTGCATAGTTTCATGTGTATCATCAAAGTGGTTAATTTAACAATGACACTCTTCTCATTTTCTTGCTAGTTAACTTAAGATATTACGAAACTAGTCTAATAATCATAAAAGAGAATGTATTCATTATTATGAGAAGAGAATCCTGTGTGTTACTGAATTTATGTGTGTTCACACACACACACACACACACACACACACACACACACACACACACACACACACACACACACACACACACACACTACATCTAGACTCTACAGAAGGAAAACAATATTTATATTTTAATTTACTTTTGTAAATGTAGACAAAGCCTTAGGGTGATGCACTGCAAACATAGATATGATTTATTGTATTTTTTCCTTGCAGGTGGAGTTTCAAAAGGGATACTTGTAGTGTTACATGTGGAACAGGAGTCATTCGTCGAGTTTTGTACTGTGCAAGAGTTAATGGAGAGAAGGAGGAGCCTGTGGCAGATGAAGAGTGCCAGGGTCTGTCACCTCCAGAGGATCATGAACCTTGTATTCTGAGTCCTTGTCCTGCAAGGTAGGATTTTATCATGTGATCTCAGTGCTCACCAGTACATTTTGAATTACAGTTTATATGACATTTCATAGAATGAGAAGGGGAATTCTCTTTGCAGATATAGGTAATATTTCTGTGTCTAAATTTCAATGATAACATTTTAAAAGGTGGCTTCATATAACATTATCAAAGATTACAACTGCAGTCCCTGATATTGCAAAACTGAAACTTTGTTTGCAACTCTGTGAATTTCCATACTTGCTATTAGGTTCATGGGTTCATAGGTAGGTACTAGGCTATCTGCCTGAGGGCATTTATAAGCCTAGCCAGAGTGTGTCGGCTTTCGCTGCTCCATTGATTAATTAACTGATACTCTGTCAAGCAGAGCCAATGAAGTGATCCCAGGGGTGTATTTTCTGTACCCATCCACTCGTCAAGGATTTTCTTGAAGAGTGTTAGTGAGGGGCTCTGCCTAATGTAGTTTGAAATTTTGTTGTAAAAGCATGGGGCGTCTCTGTGACAGGAATCTATCCCTCCAGCATGTTCTATTTATTGTTGTGGCGAGGTTTAGCTCACTAGAGCACTGGGCTCACAGTGACTTGGATTTCTTTAGGTGGAGTATGTCCATCAATTCTGAGTTGGACATGGCTTTGTAAGTCAGGCAGAGATCACCTCTGAGTAAGCGATATGCCACTGAGTACAGCCAGAATTTTTTCAGTCGGGCTGCATAGGACATATGTTTAAGGCCTCTTGGTAAGGTACTTTTATGGTCTCTCCAGCTGTTGAAAGTGTCTTGTGAGGTACATCCCAAATGGGGCATTGTACTCTATGATGGGTCTGATGAGTGATGAGTAGAGGAGCACTATAACCTCTTTATTTCTAGATGCGAACCCTTTAGTAATTAGATGGGCCACATAGAAGGATTTCCTAACTACTTTGGCAATATGATTGTCAAAGGAGAGATTACTATCTACCTGGGTCCCCAGATCTCTTATTACCTCTTCTGTATTAAGGATGCTGCCACCTATGTGGTAATTCGTGGGGGTTTTGTTTTTCCCAAATGGGATGACTATGCATTTTTTGGCATTTAGCTTGAGGTCATGACTTTGACACCAGGTGTCCATCTCAGTAAGGCCCTTTTGGAGGATGTCCTTGTCAGTCGGAGAGTCAATTATGGCTCCCAGTTTGCAGTCATCGGCAAACTTGGTTAGCCATAGTCCTCCTGTGTTTGCCTGTACTTCTGAGAAGTATATGCCGAACAGTAGGGATCTCAGGACCGAGCCTTGCGGGACACCACTTGTGACTGGTTTAGAATCGGACCTGGAGCCCGCTATTCTTACAGTGTGAGTTCTATCTCGTGACGTAGGGGTTTATGTTCAGGCTGGTGAGTTTTTCCTGTAATACCCGAGTGGGGAATGGTGTTGAAAACCTTGGCGAGGTCAAGGTAGGAACTTGGTTAGCCATAGTCCTACTGTGTTTGCCTGTACTTCTGAGAAGTATATGCCGAACAGTGAACAACCTTTCCCTCATCTATGGCCTTGGTGACTGTCTCGAAGAAGTCAACCAGGTTTAGTGGGCATGATCTGCCCTTAACAAAGCCGAACTGGGTCGGGTCAAGTGTTTGAAGGTTCCCAATGTTTTTGTTAATGAGTTCCATGATGATGTGCTCCATAGCCTTGGAGACCAGGCTAGTCAGGCTTATGGGGCGGTAGTTTCCAGGGTCAGTTGTGGCCCATCCTATGTGGAGTGGAATAACCGTTGCTATGTGCCATTCTATGGGCACATAGCCTGTGGAGAGGCTGAGGTTGAACAGCGTGTTTAGGTGGGGGGTTAGTTCGTTCTGTAGTTCGTGCAAGACACAGCCTGGGACACCATCTGGCCCCACTGATGCTGTGTTTTTGGCTTTTGAAAGGGCTATTTTCACTTGTGTTTACACAACTAAATCATTTACTGCTTGTTTCCACCCCTAACACAGTGACCTGTGCCCTCCATAGTAACTCGGAGGTCACTGTGTACAGTAACTCTGAGGTCACTGCAAAATAGGAGAAAACTCTATGATACTGTAACCTCAGAAATGTAACCAGGGCTTTAAAAATTCATTATGTTTCAAACAGTGCAAGTATGATACTTAGAAGATGGTCGAATCCCTCATTTATTAAATGTTGTAAGATTAGAATTTCAATAAAAAGAGTTAGCTAAATGTGTTAATTTGACATGAAGCTGATTATATTGCAGTTTTGTCATATTTTTCTAAGATTATGAAAATGGAATAGGAGAAAAATTGAATGATTAAAAATGATTAAAAAGGCATTCCACATAGGATGTTAGTGTGACCATGGAAGAAATAATGTATAATATATGGCTTTTGATTGGTTAAAGGAGACATTATGACAGCCCTTTTCTTAGCCATGTGAGGCAAATGGTTATGACATGGTGAAGGGGTATCACTATGCTTTGGTATTGTTAAAACCGTCCACTTGGGAAGTACAAAGTAAAACTTTAAAGATGTTTGAACACGTGGTTTATATAGATAACCAGGTAGTGAGTTTGAAGAATAAAACAGAGAAGATGAATTTGCATGTGAGTGGTGTGTTGGAAGGAAAAGAAGATTCAGACTGCCTGACTCCATCAAATCTAAGATGGTATTGTACACTGGCTTTGCAAAACAAACTTTAGACACTGTAAAGACATATAGGCTGACATTGTCTTTGGTGGAATATTTGGTAAACCATGGATTGTATTGGTTCGAGTTCATTTAATAGTTTTAGAAAGAACAGGATTTGGGGCAGTTATTGAGGTTGGGTAAGAAGTAAACAGTTGGAGGTCATCAGTTATTTTTTGATCATGATCTTCGGCTGGAGTGCCTTCTGTGTGGACTCTGCATGTCCTCTCTGTGTTCACGTGTGTTTCCTCTGGGTGCTCCGGTTCCTCCCACATGCAAAAGACATGCAGTAAGTGGGTTGGACAGTCTAAACTGGCCATAGGTGTGAGTCTGCATGTGAGTGTGTGGAGTGGAAAAACTACCATAGCAGGGTTAGCCACCCAGCAGTGTAAACCTTGGCTGTAGGTGATTGTCACTGTTGAAGTGACATCACAACCCCATGTGCAAAAAATGGGAAAAAGGGGTAAAGGGGGTTGTGGATGGATGAATCTTTGGCTACTAATGTTCAGAAATGCAACAATTTTTAGATGTGATAAAAAAATGTAAGAGGTAAAGTTTTAACTATAAAATTGCTTTTCTAGCTATGATGAAGTTATTTTTTGTTAGTGGTATGCAAATATTCATGAATGCAAGCCAATATAATAGTCTCCACAGTAGATGAAAATAGATGCTGGAGAATCTGAACAATCTATTGTGGTAAGGGGTGTGGGTCTCCTGTCTGAGGTAGTACTCAAAGATGAATGGGAAGAAAAGTAGCAAATAGATGATCCTGTTAGACTGATTCAGTGTTCATCAGTTAATTTTTCAGAAAAAGTTTGTGTGTCTCAATGATAAACATATACAAGGTTTTGGTTAATGCACCTATGCAGGCATTGTTAAGCCATCTAGAATCCTAATAAATATTTGTCATTGTTAGAATATAAATAAAAATGCTGGTTACTGCCACAGCACGCTTGCTTATAAACAGATAAATAAATAAATAAGTAATCCAAGCAATCCAGTCTTCTGAAACAGATAAATCAGTTTATTGCACAGATGAACCACGATCTGTTTCAGTATCGTGGTTCATCTGTGCAATAAACTGATTTATCTGTTTCAGAAGACTGGATTGCTTGGATTTTCTACATTTACTTATTTAAATATTTGTCATTGTTTTCAATGCCTACTAATGAATAAATACAACTATTAGAAGTTAGAGTAAGCCTGCAAAAGTATATTCCATTAAAGAAGTATTGCATATAAGTGAATGGATAAATCAGTAAGAATCTGGTGCAAGCTTGTATGTTTGCTACAATATGACAGTAAATGTTCAATAATGTTTATGCTGCTGGATTATTTATTTTTATAACATGCTGAAACAATTTCTAAGAATGCTCATGCAGCTAATAGTTATATAGGTTTTGAATCTTAAGTGTCAGATTTTAGAAGTTCATGTACAATATTGTTCATATTTAAAAGTTATTAGTAAAATTGATTGAAGAATCACACGTGTTTGTAATGACTTGTCAATCTTTTTTGGACCTTTTCGCACAATAGCTAGTTAGAGTTCTGCAAGTTTCAGTAGTGCAGCTACGTTGAAACTAAGATGTTAAGATAAATTTGAAACTTTAATGGGCAAGTTTCAAAATGGTGTAGTGAATAGGTAACCCTATTGGGAATAATGTTAAGTGTCGAGCTTATATGATTGGAACCCTCATGTAGCATGCTTGCAGCGTACTTCATGTATATTTGCTTGAAATAATTTAAATTGCCAAGATATAATCTTGGAGCATGCAAATAAAAAAACAATACGAGAGAGGGGGACGAAAGGTGCCATTTTGTAAGCTAAAGCACCAACTCATGATTAACCTCCATCATTTGAGGAAATGACTGACTCCTTCCCCTTGTATGGCATTAGACATTATTGTGCTTTTAGTTGTCGCTGTAGTAAAGGTGTTCAGTGCTCCAATTCGATAATCAAAAGAAGTATAGATGTGCGACTATTAAGACACTTTTGAAACTTTAAAGCTTTTTGTGCAGTACTGGTTTACCAAAATATTATCAATCATTTAAGATTTAAAGAAATGCCAGTTTACTGTTGTGTGTTGTGTTGTATATTGAGCAGAACAAAACAGATTTCCAGTGCTGGGCAGTTTATTTAGTCTACCAAGCTAGACCACTCACAACCCTTGCTATAAAAATAAAGACATTTTGTCATTAGTTTTTTCACCACTACTTTTAAGTTAGCATAACGTGTTCTGCTTTCTCCTAAATTTTTGAAATGAAAGGTTACATGTATAGGGAATTCATCTGTGGATTCTAGTTTTGTAAGGCTACTTTTTGAACATCTTCTCTGTACTGTTCTCTGGGAGAAGAAAGTCAGACAGTCTCTCTCCTTTACATGCTTGCACATGAAGAAACTTGATGAGATCCTCCTTTTTCTGCTACAGATAACCTTCATGTTAATTTTGTTGATTTTCAACTGTCCATTATTTATTTATTACATTTGTTTACCAGTATAGTCTGACTGAACAGAAAGCTACCCCTTTTCAGTGGAGGCCCAGGGAGAAAAGCTCAGGAAAAATTACATGACATAAACAAGATAATAAGCAGAGGTATATGAGCAATCAGCAAGTATATAAAAGTTAAACAGAGTATCATTCATTAATTGCAGAATCATGTAAAGAGCTTTGAAACACATTTGGAAATTAATTAGTCTGAGAGAACAGGAGGAACTTGAGAGTTAGTATTAAGAGCTAAGACAATGTTTTATGCTAGATAAAAGGAGGAAGAGGGAGAGGAGAGGCAGGAAATTAAGGATTAATAGCTGAGGATATAGTGCGTAGAAAGTATAGCAGGATGTCAGAGGCTGGACATTTATCATCCAGGAGTTATGCATGTACAGAGCTATGTATCTGTTAGGTATTCTCTTGTTTGTGCTTTTCAAGAGTTGGTGTTTACTTCATTTCTCAGAGTGAGAGGAAGGGAGTTCCAAATTTTGGAAAAGAAAGGAGTTCAAAGAATCAATAGCTGAGTTGTTATCTTTTGTAAGAGTTAATAACATTTCCTGGATCTCAGCTGTCTACTTGGGTTTTAAAAATAGAAAATATTTTCCAAACTAAGATGTTTGTCTAGATATTCAATGGGTTTGTGGGAAATGAATAGCTGGGTAAGTGTAATGCCTTAGAACTAACCAATGACATTTTTTAGGGCTAAACAGTGATATGTCCTATCATAATGCATGGCAGAAAATGTTGTTGCCTTACTATAGCACTGCTTCAACAGTCAGACATTTGTGGATTGTAGGTTTATCAAGATGGGAGCAGCACAAAGTAGTGCAATGATGAGAAGGGTTTGAGCAATACTTTTTCTGGTATTATCTTGTTTGACTCTGTAAAGTACATATAGCTTTTGGTAGGTGTGTTTTACTGCTTGTTTTATATTTTGATCAAATTTTAAGCTTCTATCAATAGTGACTGCTAGAAGCTTACAATGGCTTATTTTGTGTTGGTGTTGTTAGACAAATATAATTTGAAATTATTTTTGTAGTCATTTGAATGCTTGAGGTAAATTTGATCAGTCTGTTTCTTAGGGTTAAAGAGCACCTGTGTATCAGACAGCCAAGACTCAATGATGGACAAAGGCAAACATTTTTATCTATGTCTTTAGCAGAATACATTATTTTTTTTAAATGTTTTTATTAAATTTTCATAAAACATAATCACTACAAAAATTGTAATCAGAAATATATATTTAAAAGTAAGAAAAAAACTACCTAGTCTTATAAATACAGAAACGAAGAAAATAACTAATTACAAGAGTCTTCATCAGGCTTCTAGTCATTCCTGTTGTTGCATGTCTGTTCAATTCCAGAATTTTTTAAAATTTTTGCTTGTCAAGCAGTTCTTTCAATTTTGTCCGTACATTGAGGCAAGAGATAATTCTGCTCATTCTCGATCTGATTGTATTAATTTCTGGATGAGTTACTTCAGTTGCTTAAGTTATAAATTCTTTAAATGAGGGAGGAAATTAATTTTTCCAGTTTTGTGTGATCACTTTTCTGGAGATGGTCAATACAGTCCACAATATGTTATATTTCATTATTTTAACACAAGTGGAAATAGAGGTATTAAAAATAATTAATGATTTAGACAAAATAAATGTATCTCCAAACAATGCCTGAAAAAAGAATTAATATTATTCTAAAAAGGAATCAGGACAGTACAGTCAAAGAACATGTGTTGCCAATCTGCTTTATGTTTTTTTATGCATCTCCAACAAAGTTGCTTTTTCTTGTACATCAGTTTTATGACGGGTGAATAAGGCTCTATGTAAAGTCTTCCATGTAAACAAATGCCATCTAAGAGATGCAGTATGTTTAGATAATAATAGAAATAATGTTTGTCTTCTACATTTGATGGCCTATTATTGATTTGGGTAAAATAGCTCCAATATGTATCATTACATGTTTTAGTTTCCTTCCCTCTTTACCACTTTATACAATTTGGACAAGAGACCATGTCCCAAGGAATTTTATTGCAATAAAAATATGATACATTCAATCAATTTTGGGACATGATCCCTTAACATTGGTTACAGGCCGCGGTGGTGCAGTGGTTAGTGTTGTTGCCAAACAGCAAGAGGTTCTCCCGTTCGATTTTCGGCTGGAGCACCTTCTGTGTGGAGTCTGCATGTCCTTCCCGTGGTCAAGTGACGTTAAAGACATGCAGGTAGGTGCGAGCATGAATGGGCGTGCCTTTTTTGAAGGTTAGGCATCGGGCTGGAAACTCAGCACCATAAACATCCACTGCCAATCATGAGCAGACCGGAGTTCCGCTGTGGTGACCCCTAACCAGAAAAAGCCAAAAGTCAATCCCTTAACATTGGTTGCATTGACTTAATTTCCACTTCGATATATAGTCTACAAGATTGTATATCTCACCACATATCTTTATCCAAATCATATTTATTCCTAATGTAATCTACTGAGTACAGCATTTTCTCTATCATTAACTAAAACCATACAACAGATTCTTCTCTTTAAAGGCAACCATTGTTTCTAAATTTGAAGTAGGGATATTACTTTGAGTATATGTTTAAGGAAACATAAGGAATATCCATGCTTTATAAGCCAGATTTCTATATATAAATTTCTAAAAGTTTTTAATATAGTCAAAATGAAGTAAGAATCACTTGTTTAGTGACTTTTCCCTGTAATGTAATCCTTTAATAACCAAAATAAACTGTTATTTAATATAAGATAATTATTAGTATATCTATTACAGTTAGAATGCATAAAAAGGTTTCCTAAAAATTGTTTCCATCTAGTTGTGTTAGTGTTGTTGATCCAAAGACATATTGTTTTCATAACTGATGATAATGAATATAATTCTATGTCTGGTATTCCCCCTACTTCCCAGTCTCTTATATGATGATTTAACACAATTCTTGGTTTGTCAGGGAACCAAAGAAATTTCAAAATTAAAGTGTTAAATTCTTTAATACAAGCTTTCATAGGAGGTAATGTTAATGATTTAATAAAATATAGGATTTCTGGCAAGATAGTCATTTTGATGATAGAGAGTTTTTCTTCCACTGTAAAGATAATTTTATTCCATTTGTCCATTAGAGTCTTTATCTTATTTATACAATTAGTATAATTATAAAATACTATATCTTTAATATTATCCATTGTGGTTATTCCCAAGTAATTCATTTTCTTTTCTTTAACAATATATTTAAGGAGCTTATTTTGGATTTTATTCTTATTTATGTTTATTGGTAATATTTTTGTTTTGTTATCATTAAATGTTAAAGCAGATTTTCTTTGACATAGTTCCATTGTTAAAATGGTTGCAGATATAGATTTCTTATTATCACTCAATGTCAATAAGATGCCATATACAAACAATTGAACTTTAGAACTTGAATTCTTTGTTATTATAATACATTTTATATCTGTATTTGATCTATAAAATTAGCAAAAAGTTCCATAACTAGGGTTAAAAGCAGAGGTGAAAGATGACATCCTTGTTTAATTCCTTTTAATACTTATATAGAATCATATGTGAAAGTACCTATTTTGACATATGCAAAGCAATCTGTATGAGAAGATTAATAAGATGTACAAAGTTAAAAGAAAGTTTTCATTCTTCTAGAACTAGCAAAAGATATTTACAGTTGACAGAGTCAAAAGCACTATTTATATCATGACTCAGTAATGTTAAGTTCTCATATGTGTCATTTGCATAGTCAATTATTAGGTTCATAGGTATGACTAGGCTATAATGGCCCTGGAGCCTTTACAAGCCTAGCCCACAGAAGTGCTCTGGCATCGTGCCACCCTATGTCAGTTCCTAGTGCCTCTGTCAAGTAGATCCACTGGAGTGATCCCGGGGTGAACTTTCTATTTCCTGTTCACTCATCAAGATTTCTCTTGAAGAGGTCTATCGAGATGCTCTGCTTGACATGTATGGGAAGTCTATTCTAGAGCATGGTCAGTCTCTGGGTTATGAACCTGTCCCACCAGCATGTTCTGCTGATTGTGGTAATGAGGTTGAGGTCTCTGGAGCATGTGGTTTGGAGGGATTGGGATTTCTTTAGGTGCAGAATTTCTAACAGAGCTGGGTCAGACATGGCTTTGTAAGTCAAGCAAAGATCACCTCTTAGTAGACGATATGAGACAGAGAATAACTGGAGTTTTTGGGTTTGTCCATGTAGGACATGTGTTTAAGGCCTAGGATCCTCTTCATGAGGTACTTTTGTGGCCTTTCTAGCTGTTGCATGTGTCTAGTGAGGTACATGCCAAATGGGGCATTATACTCAATGATTGACCTAATGAGGGAAGAGTAAAGAGAAATGATGACCTCTTTCTTCCTGGATACAAAACCCTTGGTAATGAGATGTGCCACATAGAAGGACTTTCTGACCACAGTGGCAATGTGGTGGTCGAAGGAGAGGTTGCTGTCAACCTGTGTCCCCAGATCTCTTATAACACCTTCAGTGTTTAGTGGGCTCCCATCAATGTGGTAATTAGTGGAAACTGAGTTTTTCCCAAAGGGGATGATGACAGATTTTTAGGCATTAAGCTTAAGGCCATGGTTTTGACACCAGTCATTGGTCTCAGTGAGGCCTTTCTGTAGGATGTCTGCATCACTTGGGGAGTTAATAATGGCTCCCAGCTTGCAGTCATCTGCAGACTTGGTCAGCCAGAATCCCTCCATGTTGGCCTGGACTTCTGAGAAGTAGTTGCCAAACAGGAGAGGACCCAGGACTGATCCCTGTGGGACTCCACTCATGACTGGTCAGCAGTCTGACTTGGAGTCTTTTGCTTTCACACTGTGGGTTCTATATGTGAGCCAATTTACAACCCACCTAGTGATATAGGGGTTAATACATAGTTTGGTGAGTTTATCAATAATTCCTGAGTGGGGAATGTATCAAAGGCCTTGGCCAGATTGAGGTAGGCTGTATAAACTGTCTTGCCCTCATCCACAGCTCTGGTGACTGACTCAAAGAAGTCAACCAGGTTGCAAGCATTGTAATTATTATTTTAATAGTACCATAGGTGTTTCTGTTTAAAATAAAACCCAGTTTGATCTTTATCAATCATAGAAGATAGAATGTGTTTTAGTCTAGTAACATGAATTGCCATGAATAGTTTATAATCTACATTTAGAAGTGAAATGGTCCTGTATGAAGAGCATTGTGTAGGATCTTTGTCATTTTTTAAAAGTTGAGAGTTAAGGGTATATTTCCAGGAAGGAGGAACTTTAGTTAAGTCCATAACTTTAGAAAAAAAAACTTATGTAATATGTGTAGGGCTTCTTTAGGTAACAGCTTGTAAAGTTCAGATATAATTCCATCATTACATGGTGCTTTATTAGACTTCAGTTTATAAATTTGGGTTTGAAGTTCAGACATAAAAATTGGTTTGTCAATTAATTACATTTGGTCATTTGATAGTCTAGTTTTTATATATTTTCTAATAAATGTTTTGATTGTTTCCTCTGGATCTATTAGTATATTATTTTGATTATTTTCATTGTAATAAGCTTCAGATTCCTTTAGACTATATTCTATTTCTGTTACTTTTCTTTTCTATGTTAATAGGTTTCTTTTATGTGATTGGATTTACTGAGTAATTTTGTTTTGGTGGCTAGATTGCACATAGACTTTGGGTTGATAGAAAAGTTAATTATCTTAAACTTCTCAAGATTGATTTTGGTTTTATTATTTAAAATTTCCAAGTATTTGTCATTTAGCTTATTGATCTCTTCTGTGTTATTATTTTTATTCTTCTGGTTTTCTAACTTCAACTTATCAAGTTTTCCTTGTATTTCATGTAATTAATTTTTTATTTGATAGTCAATTAGTGATTCTATCAAACAGATATGATTTTAGAGCATCCTATATATAGATTTCTGAAGTATCCACTGTATTGTTAATTTCTTTAAAGAAGAATATTTCTTTAAGAAAATGGTCTTTAAATGCTTGTTAACCTGTTATACATGCTGGTATTCTTCTTATTTTAACATTATTATTATTAGAGTTCAAAGACAATTCAAAAGTGATTGCATTATGATCTGAAAATGGGCAAGTTACAGACTTAACTTTACCCAGCTTGTCTACTAGTTCATTAGAGATATAAACTCTGTCTATTCTGGATTATGTTCCATGCCTATGAGAATAATGTATAAAGATTAATTGGCTCTGAAAATTCTGTTATATCTCTAAGATGAAATAATTCAGTAAATTTCATTTTTGCAGATGGATGCATTTTCCTTTTACTATTTTATTAGAATCACTTGGTGATAATATACAGTTAAAGTCTCCTGCCAAAATGATACTCCTTTTTGCATATTGAATTACTTGTTCTAAATGCTGATCAACTGTCTTGACTACTACACCTAGAATCCAGTACACCTTAACAAGAGTTAATATCTTCTTATTGTATTTTATAGTAGCAGTGCAAAGCATACCTTTATCATCTTGATATGTTCCCATAACTTCAGGGATAAGTAAAGAATTATTCCATAAAATAGCTACTCCCCTTTTTTCTGATTATGTTGTGAACTAGATAGTATAATGTAACTCTTAGTGTTAAGTATGTTTATATCTTTTGCTAATAAGTGTGCTTCCTGTAGAATGATAACTTAATAGTTAAACAGCTTCAGATATCTATTTTGGTTACCTCTCTTGCTTCAACTGTTTAACCCATTAACATTTATAGAAATACAGTTAATAAATGACATTTGTCCTATTAATCAGAAACATATACTCATTTCTTATAGACAATGATGGTCTGTTTATAAAGAACTGCTTAAAAATGCTCATACAAATAGTAAATTCTGAGAGTAGATCTAGGAAGAAAATCATTATATTTGTGAACACTCGTAAAAAGGGAATAAGTAAGATTGTCATAAAACAGTTACTTCTAAAACCCCTCCTACCTTTCATGGAGTCTGACACTCCATGCTTGAATACTCTAACCATCCAAGCAAACCATATTCTGACATCCAATATTCTGACAAAGAGTGAGAAGAAAGATACCCCCCAAACAACTCTACCACAAATATATATAACTCTAATAACAAATAGCTAAAGGTATAGCTGTATCCTATAAGTCTTTATTAATATAAATAAGTAGAACGGTTGTTTCATTTTTAGACCTATTTGCTAAGAAAAAAACATTTTCTAACTGTATATATCAAATAAATTATTAAAGAACAACACAGACTATGATTTACTATTACAAACATAAATGCCCAGTATTTTTATTTCTTTGGAACCTTTGCTTTTTTATCAATATGCTCTATACTTATATATTTTGACATAAAAATAAAACTTTAAATATTATATTTGTATTCATTTGCATCAAATAATACCTTTGGACAATATACACTTTTTTCTGTTTCAATTATAAGCTTTGATGCTTCATGTAACATGATATTAACTTTGCTTCTGCTATGCTAGCTTGTATAGCTATGTACTGCTAGAGTCAAATTTGATCTAATACATATTCAGAAGGTTCCACCATTTATTTAAATTATCTTTCCAAAGCTGCCTGTCAAACCAGATCTCCAAGCTTGAACACTTCTAGTTTGTCAGTTTGGTTGCGAATTTCAAGCTATCTCAGGCCTTTTTCTTCAAAAGCTTCAAATAATCTAGAGAAAGAAGAAAGCATGAGCCTGAGAGAAAGGATCTTCATTTCTAAACCACACTGAAGCTCTTTGCATAAGTACAGCCATCAAATAACAATAATTTTCATTACATACAACACAAAGCTTGATCTTTTACTCAAGTATAGAGTTTTAAGGTTGTTTAATACACTAAAACCTCATTTTAACTAAACAACCATAAAATACACTTCTTTAACAACTATATTCATCCCCCCACCACCACCTCACATTTCATTGTGTCTAGCAAAAACAGTATTTTATAATCTAAGACTGTATATTGGCTTTCCAGTCAGCCATAGAATGCAGTCATTAGTTTTAACAAAGCTCCCTTTTGAATATTACTTTAGCAAGTGTTTACTTAGGATAATTTCTATTCATTTTATATTAAAGTGATGGTGATGGTATTGTGTATAATACACTGTTTAAGTAACAGCTAGAAATTAACACTGTTGTTACTTTTCCCAAAAACATCAAGAAAAATAAGATAGTACTAAGGACATATGCTATGTTCAAGCCTGTAACAGCAACTATATAAGATAAACAAACGTGAGTTCAACTATGTGTCATGTTGCAGTCTTTTCTATTTCATAAATAAAATATGCAGTAACGTTTAAGCATGCAATTTCATACAGTAACCTGCAACTTATATATTAATATAAACACTGAATGTTTTTGTTAAAAAATGTATAACTTTTTGTTCCAACTCATAAAAAGATATTGTCAATTAATCCTAAAATAAATAAATATAATGCAGAAAAAAAGAGTTAAATTACCTTTTATATGCAGTCTACTTGCTTGTAGTCATCTTTCTATTTATGCTGTAACCGAGTATGTTATTCTCTCTTGCTGTATTATTAAAGGTTTATATAAAACTAAAATTGTGCTTGTTTACAAAAAGGAAAAAACAAACATGATTTAACATCATGTTACTTTATTTATAAATAAGGACTGAAGAAAGGAATGGGAAAAAGGAAAAGTTCTTCATTGACCCCTTATTTTTTTCTTTTTCTCATGTATCTTGCTTCCATTTGAATCTATAGGCCTCTTTAAGGATATATTACTCCAATCCACTTTCCCTGTTTGTTCAAGAATTTTATTTGTTTGTAGAAATGGCAAAGAAGGGTCAGGATCTTCAAAGAGTTTAACCCCATTTGTAAGGAAAATCTTTAGTCTTGCCAGGAACAATAAATGTACTTTTATTTGCTTCTTTTTAAGTTTTCTAATAAGTGGAAATAATTGTTTTCTTTTTGCCATCACTGTTGTTGAGTAGTCATTGTTAAAACTTACAATACTCCCATCATATTTGAGTGGTGACTTAGCCCATGTAGTTTTAAGTGCCAGTTCTTTGTCTTGAAATGAAATAAGCTTCACCATTGTAGATTTCAGAGAAGAACCAGGTATTGCAGCAGGTTTACCTAGGGACTGGTGTGCTCTCTATACCAAAAGAGAGAACTTCAGGGAGATCTAAAGTCTTAGGAAGCCAGGCAGTTAAAAAATAAATCATATTGTCACCTTCAGTATGTTCAGTAAGTCCAAATATATGAATATTATAGGTTCATAGGTTCATAGGTTCATAGGTTGGTACTAGGCTATCGGCCCTAGGGCCTATACAAGCCTAGCCATAACAGTTCCCTGGATATTTCTTCCCACAGTATTTACTTCCCTGGACCCCTGTCTAGCAGGGTGACTGACATGATCCCTGGGGTGAATTTCCTATCTCCCATCCAATCATCAAGGTTCCTTTTTAAGAGGGCCAAGGAGGCGCTCTGCTTGATATGTATGGGCAGTCTATTTCAGAATATGGGGAGTCTCTGGGTCAGGAACCTATCCCTCCAGCATGTTTTGTTCATTGTGATGACAAGGTTTAGATCCCTGGAGTGTGTGGCTCTGAGGGATTGTGATTTCTTTAAATGGAGCATGTCCAAGAGCTCAGGGTTTGACATGGCCTTGTATGTTAAGCAGAGATTGCCTCTGAGTAGACGATATGCCACAGAGTATAGCTGGAGTTTTTTTAGATGGTCAGCATATGGCATCTGCTTTAGGCCTGTGATTCTTTTAGTGAGGTATTTCTGCAGCCTTTCCAGCTGTTGCAGATGTCTTGTGAGGTACATACCAAACGGGGAGTTATACTCTATAATTGGTCTAATGAGGGATGAGTACAGTGAGACAATGACCTCCTTTTTCTGGATGAAAAGCCCTTAGTGATGAGGTGTGCTACATAGAAGGATTTCCTGACCATTGTGGCGATGTGGTTATCGAAGGTGAGACCACTGTCTACCTGTGTCCCTAAGTCTCTCATCACACTTTCGATGTTTAGTGTACTGCCACTTATGTGGTAATTCATGTCTACATGTTTTTTTTCCAAAGGGGATAATATACATTTCTTGGCATTAAGCTTGAGCCCATGGCTGTGGCACCAGGCATCTGTTTCTGTAAGGCTCTTTTGTAGAATATCCACATCATTTGGGGATTCAATAATGGCTCCCAGTTTGCAGTCATCTGCAAACTTTGTTAGCCAGAGTCATTTAGTGTTGGCCTGTACTTCAGAGAAGTAGATGCCAAGCAAGAGTGGTCCCAGGACTGAACCCTGAGGTACTCCACTTATCACTTGTCTGGAGCTGGATTTGGAGTTGGCTACTTTTACAATCTGTGTTCTGTCAGTAAGCCAGTTGTCAACCCATCGAGTGACGTAGGGATTTATGCCCAGCTTAGTAAGTTTATCTATGATTCCAGAGTGGGGGATGGTGTCGAAGGCCTTGGCGAGGTCCAGATAGGCTGTGTGAACCACCTTACCCTCGTCCACAGCTCTGGAGACTGATTAAAAGAAGTCAATCAGGTTCAGGAGACAAGATCGGCCCTTCATGAACCCAAACTGGGTGGGGTCCAGTGTTTGAAAGTTGCCAATGTCTTTGTTTATAAGTTCCATGATAATGCGTTCCATGCCCTTGCAGTTCAGGCTTGTCAGACTGATGGGATGGTATTTCCCAGGATCCAAGGTGGATCCCCCCTTCTGGAGTGCGATAACTGTAGCTATGTGCCACTCAGTGGGCACGAAACCTGAGGTGAGGTTATGATTAAATATGACACTTAGGTGAGGTGCCAGTTCATTTTGTAGTTCATGTAGTACACAGCCTGGGATGTCATCTGGTCCCATGAATGCTGTATTCTTAGCTTTGGAGAGTGCAGTTTCTACCTGTGTGGCCGTGATTACCAGAATTTGTCAATCTTTTGGTATTGAGATGGGCCCTTTAGGGGTTGGGGAGGTGAAGTTGGCACTAAATTGATCTGCCAGGATATTGGCAATATCCTTGGGATCAGCATATTTAATGCCATTCTGTTGTAGTTCAGAGCAGATCTGAGCATTGCCATTTAGATTCTTGACATAATTATAGAATGCCTTGTAGTTGTCCTTGGAATCTTTGACAATTTTTTTTTCATAACTAGCTTTTGAGGATATTATGAGGCATCTCAGCTTCTTACTGAGGCTGGTGAGGGAGTTTTTTGCATCCTGGGATTTTCCTCTTTTCTGCAACAGTTTCTTCCTTCTGTTGTATAGTTTGTTTATAGCAGGGGACCACCAAATTGACTCTTTTTTTTGGAGGAGAGCATCTTGGTTCTATTTGGGATGGCACGATTCATGCACAAGTGGATGTGCTCGTACAGTGTCTTGGTGCAGGATTCAGCAGTCTAACTTTCAGATCCCGTCTGCATGGGTGTCATGAAGTTTGTCACTTTTGACTTCAGTAGCATGAAGTTGGCTTTGGAGATATTTTTTACAGAGGTTTCCTGACTGGGGGGTGGGGGTGGGATGGTGGATGTCAAGGGTGATTTGCTTATAGTCAGACCTGACCAATGAGGGGGTGACTACTGGTGTGGAGCATCTATCTCCCACGTCAGTAATAACCAGGTCTAGGATATTGGAGCTCCTGGTGGGACAATGGATTAGTTGATCCAGGACATTGGAATTTATGAATTCCAAGAACCGTTGGGAAAAGGTGTTGATACCCCAGTAGTTTTCCCAGTTAATGGCAGGGTAGTTGAAATCACCCAGTATTAGGGTGTTTGGTTGTATCTTAATATTTTCCAGTATGTTTAGAAAGGTGTAGTGAGAATCTTGGGGCATGGTGGGGGATCTGTAGCTACAATTTGGATTGCAGTCTTACCTAGTGTTAGTTGCACCTAGAGAATTTCAGATGCATTGTGTTGGGCAACTAGCCTAGAGGTGTGAATATCCTTGGTGAATATGGACATTCCTCCCCCTTTAGTGTTTTGGTCTTGGTTTTGTGGCCGAAAAGTGTGGTAAGAATTGTAGCCTGGTATTGCAGGGGTGCTCTCTGGAGCATTGAACCAGGTCTCAGTTACTGCACAGATATCGATGTTCTCCATTTTTAGGGGTGCCTCGAGAGAGAGTGCATTTTGAGGTTTAGACTTCTAGCATTGAGTAGCATTACCTTCAGATTTTGCATGCTTGTATCTGTTACGGTGGTGGGTTTGTCCTTTGAACCTTGCTTAAAAAAGGCACTATAGAGGTGGCAAGAGTTTTAGCCAGTAACCTGAATCCCAGGAGTGACAGGTGCAGACTATCTCTGGCAAAGCATCTTGGTTTTTCGATCATGTCTTACCAGGCAGACAGATACTGGATCCCCTTTGAATGACACCAGAAGCTTAGTCAATTGTTGAAGTCAATCATTTTGTCCTTATACTGTGGTATCATTCTGGGTGAAGGTAGGATGCTACTCAGGGCTAGGGTCATACCTGCCTGGACCACATGATCTGAGAGCGCTTCCATGTCTCTTTTCATGTAGTCCAGGGAGGTATGTCTCAAGTCATTCACTCCAACATGGACAATGACAGAGTCGTATTTGTACTTGTTGTGGAGTGACTTGAGTGCATGCATTATGTGGCAGATCCTGGCACCCAACAGGCAGCTGACTGTAATTTTCTCCTTGCTCAGCCAGGTGAGTGGGTAAAAGTGTGCTTGACTATAAAGTCACCTATGACTAAAGTGGTGGGTACACTGTCTTGCCTTAGGGGCTGTTGTTGGGTAGCACACTGGTGTTGTGAGCTATGTGTCACTTTGGTTGTGTCTGGTGTTTGTTTGCATTTCAGCTTCGGAGGTCCTTGTTGCTTGGGCAGGTTAATGTTAAGGGCCACCACATATGTGAGTTTAGTGTTGCTATGTTTGGGTGTTGATGGTGTGGGTTTTGAAGGACTATGAGTTGCTTGAGGTGTAGTGCAGGTGTTAACCTTCTCCTCTTGACTGTCTAGCACAATCTTGGCCGGAGAGAACTTTGCTTCCAGTTTGGCTATGTAAGTGCATCTCTCGCAGGTTGTAGTGTTGGGTGGTAGGAGGAGGGGGTTGTCTGTGTACATGAGGCAGTTGCTGCATTGCCCCAGTATGCCCAGATTCACCAAGTGGACAGGAGAAATCACCGGAAGCTGACCCTTGCCTGTTTAGGTGCTTTTTTTTGTAAAGTACAAGAGCTGTTTTCCCTTACCTTTGCAAGGTACTTGGCAATTATAGGCTGTTAAGTGCCTACAATTAATTTCTCCTTATTGACAAGGAGAGTTGAGTACTTGTATCAGTTTCAGGCTTCCTTGTGCTTTCCAGCAGGTTCTAGAGCAAGTGCTAGTCACAAGGGTTCAGAGTTTAGTGCGACTACTGAGAAACCAGCTAGTTCTAAGGGAAAATTTGAAGAGCAGACTTTCTGGCACCTGGAATAGTTTAACTGTAGCCCCATGGTGCTGCACAATACGAAAAATGCGCAAACACACATTTTAAGCCAGAAAGTTGAAAGGGATAGAAATCAGACCAAAAACGCTAATAAAATTACAATTTCAGAGCTGAAAACTAATCTTCTAGTGTTAGATATACAGTGCAATGCTCAACACACCCACTGGTAAGCAGTAGGACTTCCCTCTACCACAGCAAGGTCTGGATAGCTCTGAACACAGAAAATAAAGTCCTGAGACAAGCAAAGCCTGGGATCTGGACTGGCTAGGAAAGGTGGGAAACAAGCAAACAAGATAGTATTTTTTGGGGTTAAAACAGGCTAAAAAATGCAATAAAACAGTAAATAAACACATAAAAGGGTCACACATAAGTGTGTAGCCCTAAACAGTAAATGCAATTAAAACTCTATAAAGTTAGCAATTAAAAACTTTTTAAATGAAGCAAGGCAAGTGCACAACTGAAAAACGATTTAAGAGGCAGTAATACAGTAGAATAAGTAGCTAGTCTACATATACAGAGAAGTCTGTATATACAGAAAAGCAGCTAAAACACACTGAATTCAGATGCAGTGCAACCTAGAGCACTTGAGTTGTATTAAGCCAAATACAGTTCTAATAAATTCATTAAACAAACTCTGTATTTCCAAAATGTTTGAGAAGCACAGTCAGAACACAAGGAGATTCAGGCAATTTTTTTATATTTAAAAAAAAGGGTGGGAACTAATACTAAAGCTATTAGCCTACACTCTTTAGACAGTAAAAACTGCAGAAATCTTTATGACAGCAGTGAGTCAAAAAATGAAAGTTTTTAAACAGATAAAGGAGCAAAGAGACTCTACAGAATGCTTTTTACTGCAAACAAATCAGTTACCCATGTAGATTAGTTAATAGCAATAAAATACAGTAAAAAGTATGCAGCAGGCAAAAAAGTGCTACATATAAACTGCTAGAAGCAATAATCAGTATAAATAAGCCAAAAAAAGGATACTTGTATATCTCAGAGCAGAGTTGTAGTCAACGCCCCTCCTCCACTCTGCACAGTGTATATAGACAGAAATCCTCTCAAAGTTAGGGCTTAAGTACCAGAAGATACAGCCTTAGACATTTTTTTTTAAAAGTACAAAATAACCAGCCCCAACTAGCCATCAGCCAATAAACACAATCCAGCCACAAAGGTGAAGAAAGGGTTCTGCTAATTTAAGATGGCCTGTTCATGTGCCCTGAATAATCACTGCAAAGACAAACAGGCCCAGAGCCAGCAAATCTGAACTGGGACAATGCTAAAGCTATCAGTCTACACTCTTTAGACAGTAAACACTACAGAAATCTTTATGACAGCAGTGAGCCATAAAATGAAAGTTTTTAAACAGATAAAAGAGCAAAGAGACTTTACAAAATGTTTTAAACTGCAAACAAATCAATTACCCATGCAGATTAGTTAATAGCAATAAAATACAGTAAAAAGTTTGCAGCAGGCAATAAAAAGTACCGTATATAAATTGCTAGAAGCAATAATCAGTATAAATAAGCCAAAAAAACAAGATACCTATATATCTCAGATCAGAGTTGTAGTCAACGCCCCTCCTCAACTCTGCTCAGTGTGTATAGACAGAAATCCTCTCAAAGTTAAAGCTTAAATACCAAAAGATACAACCTTGGACAACTTTTTTTTTAAAAAGCACAAAATAACCAGCCCCACTAGCCAGCAGCCAATCAACACAATCCAGCCATGAAGGTAAAGAAAGGCTTCTGCTAATTCAAGATGGCCTGTTCATGTGCTCTGAACAATTACTGCAAAGACAAACAGGCCCAGAGCCAGAAAATCTGAACTGGGATAATACTAAAGCTGTTAGTCTACACACTTTTGACAGTAAACACTACAGAAATCTTTATGACAGCAGTGAGCCACAAAATGAAAGTTTTTAAACAGATAAAGGAGCAAAGAGATTCTACAGAATGCGTTTAACTGCAAACAAATCAGTTACCCGGTCAGATTAGTTAATAGCAATAAAATACAGTAAAATGTATGCAGCAGGCAATAAAAAGTGCTATATATACATTGCTAGAAGCAATAATCCGTATAAATAAGCCAAAATATCAGGATACTTATATATCTCAGATCAGAGTTGTAGTTAGCGCCCCTCCTCCACTCTGCTCGGTGTGTATAGACAGAAATCCTCTCAAAGTTAGGGCTTAAATACCAGAAGATACAACCTTAGACAACTTTTTTTTTAAAAAAGCACAAAAGAACCGGCCCCCACTAGCCAGCAGCCAATCATCACAATCCAGCCACAAAGATAAAGAAAGGCTTCTGCTAATTCAAGATGGCCTGTTCATGTGTTCTGAACAATCACTACAAAGACAAACAGGCCCAGAGCCAGCAAATCTGAACTGGGACAATACTAAAGCTGTTAGCCTACACTCTTTAGGCAGTAAACACTACAGAAATCTTTATGAGAGCAGTGAGCCACAAAATGAAAGTTTTTAAACAGAAAAAGGAGCAAAGAGACTCTACAGAATGCTGTTAACTGCAAACAAATCAGTTACCCGTGCATATTAGTTAATAGCAATAAAATACAGTAAAACATATGCAGCAGGCAATAAAAAGTGCTACATATAAACTGCTAGAAGGAATAATCAGTATAAATAAGCCAAAAAAGGATACTTATATATGGCAGATCAGAGTTGTAGTCAACGCCCCTCCTCCACTCTGCTCAGTGTGTATAGACAGAAATCCTCTCAAAGTTCGGGCTTAAATACCAGAAGATACAACCTTAGAAAACATTTTTTTTAAAAGCACAAAATAACCAGCCCCCGCTAGGCAGCAGCCAATCAACACAATCCAGTCACGAAGAAAAAGAAAGGCTTCTGCTAATTCAAGATGGCCTGTTCATGTGCTCTGAATAATCACTGCAAAGACAAACAGGCCCAGAGCCAGCAAATCTGAACTGGGACAATGCTAAAGCTATCAGTCTACACTCTTTAGACGGTAAACACTACAGAAATCTTTATGACAGCAGTGAGCCATAAAATGAAAGTTTTTAAACAGATAAAAGAGCAAAGAGACTCGACAAAATGTTTTAAACTGCAAACAAATCAGTTACCCATGCAGATTAGTTAATAGCAATAAAATGCAGTAAAAAGTTTGCAGCAGGCAATAAAAAGTACCGTATATAAATTGCTAGAAGCAATAATCAGTATAAATAAGCCAAAAAAAAGATACTTATATATCTCAGATCAGAGTTGTAGTCAACGCCCCTCCTCAACTCTGCTCAGTGTGTATAGACAGAAATCCTCTCAAAGTTAAAGCTTAAATACCAAAAGATACAACCTTGGACAACTTTTTTTTTAAAAAGCACAAAATAACCAGCCCCACTAGCCAGAAGCCAATCAACACAATCCAGCCATGAAGGTAAAGAAAGGCTTCTGCTAATTCAAGATGGCCTGTTCATGTGCTCTGAACAATTACTGCAAAGACAAACAGGCCCAGAGCCAGAAAATCTGAACTGGGATAATACTAAAGCTGTTAGTCTACACTCTTTAGACAGTAAACACTATAGAAATCTTTATGACAGCAGTGAGCCACAAAATGAAGTTTTTAAACAGATAAAGGAGCAAAGAGATTCTACAGAATGCTTTTAACTGCAAACAAATCAGTTACCCGGTCAGATTAGTTAATAGCAATAAAATACAGTAAAATGTATGCAGCAGGCAATAAAAAGTGCTATATATACATTGCTAGAAGCAATAATCCGTATAAATAAGCCAAAATATCAAGATACTTATATATCTCAGATCAGAGTTGTAGTTAACGCCCCTCCTCCACTCTGCTCGGTGTGTATAGACAGAAATCCTCTCAAAGTTAGGGCTTAAATACCAGAAGATACAACCTTAGACAACTTTTTTTTAAAAAAGCACAAAAGAACCGGCCCCCACTAGCCAGCAGCCAATCATCACAATCCAGCCACAAAGATAAAGAAAGGCTTCTGCTAATTCAAGATGGCCTGTTCATGTGTTCTGAACAATCACTACAAAGACAAACAGTCCCAGAGCCAGCAAATCTGAACTGGGACAATACTAAAGCTGTTAGCCTACACTCTTTAGGCAGTAAACACTACAGAAATCTTTATGAGAGCAGTGAGCCACAAAATGAAAGTTTTTAAACAGACAAAGGAGCAAAGAGACTCTACAGAATGCTGTTAACTGCAAACAAATCAGTTACCCGTGCATATTAGTTAATAGCAATAAAATACAGTAAAACATATGCAGCAGGCAATAAAAAGTGCTACATATAAACTGCTAGAAGCAATAATCAGTATAAATAAGCCAAAAAAGGATACTTATATATGGCAGATCAGAGTTGTAGTCAACGCCCCTCCTCCACTCTGCTCAGTGTGTATAGACAGAAATCCTCTCAAAGTTCGAGCTTAAATACCAGAAGATACAACCTTAGAAAACATTTTTTTAAAAGCACAAAATAACCAGCCCCCGCTAGGCAGCAGCCAATCAACACAATCCAGTCACTAAGGAAAAGAAAGGCTTCTGCTAATTCAAGATGGCCTGTTCATGTGCTCTGAATAATCACTGCAAAGACAAACAGGCCCAGAGCCAGCAAATCTGAACTGGGACAATGCTAAAGCTATCAGTCTACACTCTTTAGACGGTAAACACTACAGAAATCTTTATGACAGCAGTGAGCCATAAAATGAAAGTTTTTAAACAGATAAAAGAGTAAAGAGACTCTACAAAATGTTTTAAACTGCAAACAAATCAGTTACCCATGCAGATTAGTTAATAGCAATAAAATACAGTAAAAAGTTTGCAGCAGGCAATAAAAAGTACCGTATATAAATTGCTAGAAGCAATAATCAGTATAAATAAGCCAAAAAAACAAGATACTTATATATCTCAGATCAGAGTTGTAGTCAACGCCCCTCCTCAACTCTGCTCAGTGTGTATAGACAGAAATCCTCCTCGAAAAACAGTAGGGCCAAATAAGAAAGATAAACAAATAAATTAAAGGCAATAGAGCCAAAAAAGAATGCAGGGCTCAAACAAGATAGTACGCCCTATTTTCAATTTTTTTTTAGAATTAAATATTTGCATGGCCTTGTTGAAACAGGTTGCCCTAGGGGTTTCCCCAAAATACATTTTTGATTCCAAGGATTTTTTCCTGGACTTTTGGGATTTTTTCTGCCTTTCCCTGTTGAATTCTTTTCATCCAAAGGGGGGGGGTTTTCTTTAAAGGGCGAGGGGGGTACATGGGAAAATGATTTTTTCTGGTAAAACCCTTTGGGAGGGGTGTCTAATGAAGGTTTTCCCCCCTTGGGGTGTGGTTTGGGGGGGGAAAACCTTGCCCCAAGCCCCTTTACTTTTCTGTTTAGGATCCCCTTAGTGGTAACAGTTACTGTTTTTTAAAGGGGGGTAACTATCATTTTTTGGCTTAAAGCTTGACCCTGGTTGGGACCGGGCTCGTTTTGAAGGTCTTTTGAGAATACCAACGGGGATTCAATAATGGCCCCCTTTTGAGTTTTGAAACTTTGACCCAGACCCTTTTTGTTGGGCTTAGAAAAGTGTCCCAAAAGATTCCCCAATGCCCTGGGTATTTGCATTTGTCTACTGGTTTAGTTCTTTTTTTAAAATTGTGTTTGTGAAAGCCATTGTAACCCATGGTACAGGGGTTTTCCCCAGTTATAATTTTTTTGATTAGGGGGGTGGTGTGGCCGGCCCCGTCTTTTGGCCCCTTATTCCACACTTGGGGATTCAAAAAGCCGGGTTGGAGAAAAATCCCCCTTTTTAAACCCAAACTGGGTGGGGCCGTTTTGAAAGTTGCCAAGCGATTTTCCAGATCGTTCCTCCCTTTGGGTCACTTGTCGACTGATGGGTGGTATTCCCAACCCGGTGGATCCCCGGGGTAATTAGTTTGCCACTAGTGGGAAAACCTAAAGGGGGGTTTTTAAAAAAAAGCCTTGGTGAGGTCCAGTTATTTTGAGTTCTTGTCACAGCCGGGGAGACGGGCCCCCAGAAGTTTTTCAGTTTAGAGTGCTTTCACCTTTGGGGTTCCAGTTTGAATCGGGTTTAAGGGGGCCCTTTAGGGGGGGGGTGAATTTGGGCCCTAAAGACTGAGGTTTTGGAATTCCGGGACCCTTTTTTTAATCCTTCTGGAGTGGAACTGAGCTTGCCTTTTGACTTAAATAATTATAAATGCCTTTTTTGTTTTGGAATTTTAAAATTTTTTTTTTTAACATTTTTTGAGGTATTTGGGTCCAGTTCTTACTGGGGTGGGAGGGATTTTTCTTGGGTTTTCCCCTTTTTTGAAAATTTTTTTTGGGGTTTTTGTTTTGAGGGGAAAAAATTGTTTTTTTGGGAAAATTTGGTTTATTTGGGATGGCTTATCCCAAATGGTGTGTCAACGGGTTTTTGGTGCAATTAGATCTAACTTTAGATCCCTTGGGGGTGTCTGAAGTTTGCATTTTTTTCATACTGGGGGCTTTGGAGATTTTTAAGAGGTTTCCTACTGGGGGGGGGGGGGGGTTTCGGGGTTTTTTTTGGGCAGCCTCCGGGGGGGGTGAATGGGGGACACATCCCCCTTTTGGGAAACCAGGTCAAATTTGGACCCCCTTGGGGGGACAATGGATTGTTGTCCAGGCTTGGTTTTAGAACCCAAAACCCTTAAAAAGGTTTGATCCCAGAGTTTTCCCTTAATCGGGGTAGTTAAAATCCCCTTTGGGGTTTTTTACAAATTTTTCCTTTTTTTTAAAAAGGTGAGTAGTTGGGGGGAGGGTGGGGACTGGTACAATTTGGAGCATCTTCCATTTTATTTACCGGAGAATTTGAGCTTTGTTGGGCAATAGGATTGGAAATTTGGGGAATTAAATTTCCCCCACCGGTTTTGGGGTTTTGTCCCAAAATTTGGGGTAAGAAGTAGGGGTTTTCAGGGGTGTTTGGACTTAAATTCCATTTATGAAGAAGTGTTTATTTTGGGGCCCTGGGGAGTGCATTTTGGGTTTAGCCCTTTAGTTAGTGAAACCTTTAGATTTTGATGCTTGTTTGACGGGGGGGGTTTGTTTTCCTTGTAAAAAGGACATTAAAATTTAGGTCCTGTAAAAAGGGGGGGGCCCCTGGAAAGTCTTGGTTTTGACGTTTTCCCGGGAGACAATAGGGCCCCCTTTGAATGCCCAGAAGTTGAAATTTTAAAGTAACTTTTGCCTTATACTTTACTTCGGGTGGGAGGTGTACTAGGGTGGGTTCCTCCCGGGGGAAGATTGGGGTTTCCCAGTTTTTTTCAGTACCGGGGAATCCAAGTACATCCAACATGGCAAGAAAATTTTGTACTTTTTTGGGGGGAAAGGATCTTTTTCTTGGGCAACGGGAGCTAGAAATTTTTTCCCCTTTTGCCTTATGGGTATTCTGAAAAAAAGGTAATGAAAAAAGGTTGGGTCATTTTTTGCCACTGTTTTGGGTCCAGGGTTTTGAGCTATGTGTCATTTTTTCGGGGTTTTGGCATTTATTTTGAGGCCTTGTTGCGGGGCATTAAATTTTAAGGGCCCCACAAGGGGGTTTATTTCTTTTTGGGGTGTTGATGGGTTTTTTAAAGGCTATGATTTCTTGATTAGTGGGGTTTTAACCCTTCTCCCTTAGCTGTTTGGCAAATTTTGTTGTTTGGCTATGTGTCACTTGGGTTTGTGGGGGGTGGTAAGGGGTTTTCTTGTCTGGGCAGTTTGTTGCCCCATATGGTTAAAAGGTGGGGGGGAAGCTGATTTGGGGGTTTTTAGGTGTTTTTTAAATCGACTTTTTTCCCATTTTAAGGATTTTGCTTTAAGGCTTTATCCCACAATTAATTTTCCTTATTGAAAAGGGAGGTTTCTTGAAGTTTGGCTTCCTGTGTTTTCCACTTTGACAAGGTAGCCCAAAGGGGTTCAGTTTTGTGCCTTAAAAAAAAGCATTTCAAGGGAAAATTTGAAAGAACCTGGCCCTGGAAATTTAAGACCCCCATCTGCACTAAAAAAGGAAACCCAGCCAAAATTAAAGGGAAAAATACCCCAAAAGGGAAAAAAATTTTAATTTTTCAGACAAACCATTTATTTAATTAAAACCCCCCCAGGGTAAGCAGTAGGACTTCCCCACCACAGCAAGGTCTGGATAGCTCTGAACACGGAAAATAAAGTCCTGAGACAAGCTGAAGCCTCAGGATCTGGACTGGCTAGGAGAAAGGTGGGAAATGAGCACAGTAGATAGTATTTTTTTGGTTAAAACAGGCTAAAAAATGCAATAAAACAGTAAATAAACACATAAAAGGCTCACACATAAGTGTGTAGCCCTAAACAGTAAATGCAATTAAAACTCTATAAAGTTAGCAATTAAAAACTTTTTAAATGGAAGCAAATTGCACAACTGAAAAACGATTTAAGAGGCAGTAATACAGTAGAATAAGTAGCTAGTCTACATATACAGAGAAGTCTGTATATACAGAAAAGCATAAAAAAAGCAGCTAAAACACACTTAATTCAGATGCAGTGCAACCTAGAGCACTTGAGTTGTAGCAATATTAAGCCAAATACAGTTCTAATAAATTCATTAAACATACTCTGTATTTCCAAAATGTTTGAGAAGCACAGTCAGAAGACAAGGAGATTCAGGCAATTTTTTTATATTTAAGAAAAAGGGTGGGAACTAATACTAAAGCTATTAGACTACACTCTTTAGACAGTAAAAACTACAGAAATCTTTATGACAGCAGTGAGCCACATAATGAAAGTTTTTAAACAGATAAAGGAGCAAAGAGACTCTACAGAATGCTTTTAACTGCAAACAAATCAGTTACCTGTGCAGATTAGTTAATATCAATACATTACAGTAAAAAGTATGCAACAGGCAAAATAAGTGCTATATATATAAATTGCTAGAAGCAATATTCAGAATAAATAAGCCAAAAAAAGATACTTATATATCTCAGATCAAAGTTGTAGTCAACGCCCCTCCTCTACTCTGCTCAGTGTGTATAGACAGGGCTTAAATACAAGAAGATACAACCTTTTTTTTAAAAAAAAGCACAAAAAACAGCCTCCACTAGCCAGCAGCCAATAAACACAATCTAGCCACAAAGGTAAAAAAAGGCTTCTGCTACTTCTAGATGGCCTGTTCATGTGCTCTGAACAATCACTGCAAAGGCAAACAGGCCCAGAGCAAGTAAATCTGAACTGGGACAATACTAAAGCTATTAGCTTACACTCATTAGACAGTAAACACTACAGAAATCGTTATGAAAGCAGTGAGCCACAAAACTAAAGTTTTTAAACAGATAAAGGAGCAAAGAGACTCTACAGAATGCTTTTAACTGCAAACAAATCAGTTACCTGTGCAGATTAGTTAATAGCTAAAAATACAGTAAAATGATGTAGCAGGCAATAAAAGTGCTATATATAAATTGCTAGACGCAATAACCAGTGTAAATACACCAAAACAAACAGGATACTTATATATCTCAGATCAGAGTTGTAGTCAGTGCCCCTCCTCCAACCTGCTCAGTGTGTATAGACAGAAATCCTCTCAAAGTTAGGGCTTAAATACCAGAAGATAAAACCTTAGACAACTTTTTTTTAAAAAAGCACAAAATAACCAGCCCCCAATAGCCAGCAGCCAATCAACACAATCCAGTCATGAAGGTAAAGAAAGGCTTCTGCTAAATCAAGATGGCTTGTTCATGTGCTCTGAACAATCACTGCAAAGACAAACATGCCCAGAGCCAGCAAATCTAAACTGGAACAATACTAAAGATATTTGCCTACACTCTTTAGACAGTAAATACTACAGAAAGCAGTGAGCCTCAAAATGAAAGTTTTTAAACATATAAAGGAGCAAAGAGACTCTACAGAATGCTTTTAACTGCAAACAAATCAGTTACCCATGTAGATTAGTTAATAGCAATAAAATACAGTAAAAAGTATGCAGCAGGCAAAAAAAGTGCTACATATAAACTGCTAGAAGCAATAATCAGTATAAATAAGCCAAAAAAAGGATACTTATATATCTCAGAGCAGAGTTGTAGTCAACGCCCCTCCTCCACTCTGCTCAGTGTATATAGACAGAAATCCTCTCAAAGTTAAAGCTTAAATACCAAAAGTTAGGGCTTAAGTACCAGAAGATACAGCCTTGGACATTTTTTTAAAAGTACAAAATAACCAGCCCCAACTAGCCATCAGCCAATAAACACAATCCAGCCACAAAGGTGAAGAAAGGGTTCTGCTAATTCAAGATGGCCTATTCATGTGCTCTGAATAATCACTGCAAAGACAAACAGGCCCAGAGCCAGCAAATCTGAACTGGGACAATGCTAAAGCTATCAGTCTACACTCTTTAGCCAGTAAACACTACAGAAATCTTTATGACAGCAGTGAGCCATAAAATGAAAGTTTTTAAACAGATAAAAGAGCAAAGAGACTCTACAAAATGTTTTAAACTGCAAACAAATCAGTTACCCATGCAGATTAGTTAATAGCAATAAAATACAGTAAAAAGTTTGCAGCAGGCAATACAAAGTACCGTATATAAATTGCTAGAAGCAATAATCAGTATAAATAAGCCAAAAAAACAAGATACCTATATATCTCAGATCAGAGTTGTAGTCAACTCGCCTCCTCCTCTCAGTGTGTATAGACAGAAATCCTCTCAAAGTTAAAGCTTAAATACCAAACGATACAACCTTGGACAACTTTTTTTTTAAAAAGCACAAAATAACCAGCCCCACTAGCCAGCAGCCAATCAACACAATCCAGCCATGAAGGTAAAGAAAGGCTTCTGCTAATTCAAGATGGCCTGTTCATGTGCTCTGAACAATTACTGCAAAGAAAAACAGGCCCAGAGCCAGCAAATCTGAACTGGGACAATACTAAAGCTGTTAGCCTACACTCTTTAGATAGTAAACACTACAGAAATCTTTATGACAGCAGTGAGCCACAAAATGAAAGTTTTTAAACAGATAAAGGAGCAAAGAGATTCTACAGAATGCTTTTAACTGCAAACAAATCAGTTACCAGGTCAGATTAGTTAATAGCAATAAAATACAGTAAAATGTATGCAGCAGGCAATAAAAAGTGTCATATATACATTGCTAGAAGCAATAATCCATATAAATAAGCCAAAAAATCAGGATACTTATACATCTCAGATCAGAGTTGTAGTTAACGCCCCTCCTCCACTCTGCTCGGTGTGTATAGACAGAAATCCTCTCAAAGTTAGGGCTTAAATACCAGAAGATACAACCTTAGACAACTTTTTTTTAAAAAAAGCACAAAAGAACCGGCCTCCACTAGCCAGCAGCCAATCATCACAATCTAGCCACAAAGATAAAGAAAGGCTTCTGCTAATTCAAGATTGCCTGTTCATGTGTTCTGAACAATCACTGCAAAGACAAACAGGCCCAGAGCCAGCAAATCTGAACTGGGACAATACTAAAGCTGTTAGCCTACACTCTTTAGACAGTAAACACTACAGAAATCTTTATGAGAGCAGTGAGCCACAAAATGAAAGTTTTTAAACAGACAAAGGAGCAAAGAGACTCTACAGAATGCTGTTAACTGCAAACAAATCAGTTACCCGTGCATATTAGTTAATAGCGATAAAATACAGTAAAACATATGCAGCAGGCAATAAAAAGTGCTATTTATAAATTGCTAGAAGCAATAACCAGTATAAATAAGCCAAAAAAAGATACTTATATATCTCAGATCAGAGTTGTAGTCAGCGCCCCTCCTCCACTCTGCTCAGTGTGTATAGATAGAAATCCTCTCAAAGTTAGGGCTTAAATACCAGAAGATACAACCTTAGACAATTTTTTTTTAAAAAAACCACCAAATAACACAGCCCACACTAACCAGCAGCCAATCAACACAATCCAGCCATGAAGGTAAAGAAAGGCTTCTGCTAATTCAAGATGACCTTCTCAAGTGCTCTGAACAATCACTGCAAAGACAAATAGGCCCAGAGCCAGCAAATCTGAACTGGGACAATACTAAAGCTAGTAGCCTATACTCTTTAGACAGTAAACACTACAGAAATCTTTATGACAGCAGTGAACTATAAAATGAAAGTTTTTAAACAGATAAAGGAGCAAAGAGACTCTACAGAATGCTTTTAACTGCATATAAATCAGTTACCCATGCAGATTAGTTAATAACAATAAAACACTGTAAAAAGTATGCAGCAGGCAATAAAAAGTGCTATTTATAAATTGCTAGAAGCAATAACCAGTATAAATAAGCCAAAAAAAGATACTTATATGTCTCAGATCAGAGTTGTAGTCAGCGCCCCTCCTCCACTCTGCTCAGTGTGTATAGATAGAAATCCTCTCAAAGTTAGGGCTTAAATACCAGAAGATATAACCTTAGACAACATTTTTTTAAAAAAAAGTACCAAATAACCAGCCCACACTAACCAGCAGCCAATCAACACAATCCAGCCATGAAGGTAAAGAAAGGCTTCTGCTAATTCAAGATGACTTTCTCAAGTGCTCTGAACAATCACTGCAAAGACAAATAGGCCCAAAGCCAGGAAATCTGAACTAGGACAAAACTAAAGCTATTAGCCTACACTCTTTAGACAGTAAACACTACAGAAATATTTGTGACAGCAGTGAGCCATATAATGAAAGTTTTTAAACAGATAAAGGAGCAAAGAGACTCTACAGAATGCTTTTAACTGCAAACAAATCAGTTACCTGTGCAGATTAGTTAATATCAATACATTACAGTAAAAAGTATGCAACAGGCAAAATAAGTGCTATATATATAAATTGCTAGAAGCAATATTCAGAATAAATAAGCCAAAAAAGATACTTATATATCTCAGATCAAAGTTGTAGTCAATGCCCCTCCTCCACTCTGCTCAGTGTGTATAGACAGAAATCATCTCAAAGTTAGGGCTTAAATACAAGAAGATACAACCTTAGACAACTTTTTTTTTAAAAAAAATGCACAAAAAAAACAGCCTCCACTAGCCAGCAGCCAATAAACACAATCTAGCCACAAAGGTAAAAAAAGGCTTCTGCTACTTCTAGATGGTCTGTTCCTGTGCTCTGAACAATCACTGCAAAGACAAACAGGCCCAGAGCCAGCAAATCTGAACTGGAACAATACTACAGCTATTAGCCTACACTCTTTAGACAGTAAACACTACAGACAGCTGTGAGCCACAAAATGAATGTTTTTAAACAGATAAAGGAGTAAAGAGACTCTACAGAATGCTTTTAACTGCAAACAAATCAGTTACCTGTGCAGATTAGTTAATAGCAATAAAATACAGCAAAACGTATCCAGCAGTCAATAAAAAGTGCTATATATAAATTGCTAGAAGCAATAATCAGTATAAATAAGCCAAAAAAAAGGATACTTATATATCTCAGATCAGAGTTTTAGTCAGTGCCCCTCCTCCAACCTGCTCAGTGTGTATAGACAGAAATCCTGTTAAAGTTAGGGCTTAAATACCAGAAGATAAAACCTTAGACAACTTTTTTTTAACAAAGCACAAAATAACCAGCCCCCACTAGCCAGCAGCCAATCAACACAATCCAGTCACGAAGGTAAAGAAAGGCTTCTGCTAAATCAAGATGGCTTGTTCATGTGCTCTGAACAATCACTGCAAAGACAAACAGGCCCAGAGCCAGTAAATCTAAACTGGAACAATACTAAAGATATTTGCCTACACTCTTTAGACAGTAAATGCTACAGAGAGCAGTGAGCCTCAAAATGAAAGTTTTTAAACATATAAAGGAGCAAAGAGACTCTACAGAATGCTTTTAACTGCAAACAAATCAGTTACCCATGTAGATTAGTTAATAGCAATAAAATACAGTAAAAAGTATGCAGCAGGCAAAAAAAGTGCTACATATAAACTGCTAGAAGCAATAATCAGTATAAATAAGCCAAAAAAAGGATACTTATATATCTCAGAGCAGAGTTGTAGTCAACGCCCCTCCTCCACTCTGCTCAGTGTATATAGACAGAAATCCTCTCAAAGTTAAAGCTTAAATACCAAAAGTTAGGGCTTAAGTACCAGAAGATACAGCCTTGGACATTTTTTTTAAAAGTACAAAATAACCAGCCCCAACTAGCCATCAGCCAATAAACACAATCCAGCCACAAAGGTGAAGAAAGGGTTCTGCTAATTCAAGATGGCCTATTCATGTGCTCTGAATAATCACTGCAAAGACAAACAGGCCCAGAGCCAGCAAATCTGAACTGGGACAATGCTAAAGCTATCAGTCTACACTCTTTAGCCAGTAAACACTACAGAAATCTTTATGACAGCAGTGAGCCATAAAATGAAAGTTTTTAAACAGATAAAAGAGCAAAGAGACTCTACAAAATGTTTTAAACTGCAAACAAATCAGTTACCCATGCAGATTAGTTAATAGCAATAAAATACAGTAAAAAGTTTGCAGCAGGCAATACAAAGTACCGTATATAAATTGCTAGAAGCAATAATCAGTATAAATAAGCCAAAAAAACAAGATACCTATATATCTCAGATCAGAGTTGTAGTCAACGCCCCTCCTCAACTCTGCTCAGTGTGTATAGACAGAAATCCTCTCAAAGTTAAAGCTTAAATACCAAACGATACAACCTTGGACAACTTTTTTTTTAAAAAGCACAAAATAACCAGCCCCACTAGCCAGCAGCCAATCAACACAATCCAGCCATGAAGGTAAAGAAAGGCTTCTGCTAATTCAAGATGGCCTGTTCATGTGCTCTGAACAATTACTGCAAAGAAAAACAGGCCCAGAGCCAGCAAATCTGAACTGGGACAATACTAAAGCTGTTAGCCTACACTCTTTAGATAGTAAACACTACAGAAATCTTTATGACAGCAGTGAGCCACAAAATGAAAGTTTTTAAACAGATAAAGGAGCAAAGAGATTCTACAGAATGCTTTTAACTGCAAACAAATCAGTTACCAGGTCAGATTAGTTAATAGCAATAAAATACAGTAAAATGTATGCAGCAGGCAATAAAAAGTGTCATATATACATTGCTAGAAGCAATAATCCATATAAATAAGCCAAAAAATCAGGATACTTATACATCTCAGATCAGAGTTGTAGTTAACGCCCCTCCTCCACTCTGCTCGGTGTGAATAGACAGAAATCCTCTCAAAGTTAGGGCTTAAATACCAGAAGATACAACCTTAGACAACTTTTTTTTAAAAAAAGCACAAAAGAACCGGCCTCCACTAGCCAGCAGCCAATCATCACAATCTAGCCACAAAGATAAAGAAAGGCTTCTGCTAATTCAAGATTGCCTGTTCATGTGTTCTGAACAATCACTGCAAAGACAAACAGGCCCAGAGCCAGCAAATCTGAACTGGGACAATACTAAAGCTGTTAGCCTACACTCTTTAGACAGTAAACACTACAGAAATCTTTATGAGAGCAGTGAGCCACAAAATGAAAGTTTTTAAACAGACAAAGGAGCAAAGAGACTCTACAGAATGCTGTTAACTGCAAACAAATCAGTTACCCGTGCATATTAGTTAATAGCGATAAAATACAGTAAAACATATGCAGCAGGCAATAAAAAGTGCTATTTATAAATTGCTAGAAGCAATAACCAGTATAAATAAGCCAAAAAAAGATACTTATATATCTCAGATCAGAGTTGTAGTCAGCGCCCCTCCTCCACTCTGCTCAGTGTGTATAGATAGAAATCCTCTCAAAGTTAGGGCTTAAATACCAGAAGATACAACCTTAGACAACATTTTTTTTAAAAAAAGTACCAAATAACCAGCCCACACTAACGAGCAGCCAATCAACACAATCCAGCCATGAAGGTAAAGAAAGGCTTCTGCTAATTCAAGATGACCTTCTCAAGTGCTCTGAACAATCACTGCAAAGACAAATAGGCCCAGAGCCAGCAAATCTGAACTGGGACAATACTAAAGCTAGTAGCCTACACTCTTTAGACAGTAAACACTACAGAAATATTTGTGACAGCAGTGAGCCACATAATGAAAGTTTTTAAACAGATAAAGGAGCAAAGAGACTCTACAGAATGCTTTTAACTGCAAACAAATCAGTTACCTGTGCAGATTAGTTAATATCAATACATTGCAGTAAAAAGTATGCAACAGGCAAAACAAGTGCTATATATATAAATTGCTAGAAGCAATATTCAGAATAAATAAGCCAAAAAAGATACTTATATATCTCAGATCAAAGTTGTAGTCAACGCCCCTCCTCCACTCTGCTCAGTGTGTATAGACAGAAATTATCTCAAAGTTAGGGCTTAAATACAAGAAGATACAACCTTAGACAACTTTTTTTTTAAAAAAAAAAGCACAAAAAAACAGCCTCCACTAGCCAGCAGCCAATAAACACAATCTAGCCACAACGGTAAAAAAAAGGCTTCTGCTACTTCTAGATGGCCTGTTCCTGTGCTCTGAACAATCACTTCAAAGGCAAACAGGCCCAGAGAAAGTAAATCTGAACTGGGACAATACTAAAGCTATTAGCCTACACTCATTAGACAGTAAACACTACATAAATCGTTATGAAAGCAGTGAGCCACAAAACAAAAGTTTTTAAACAGATAAAGGAGCAAAGAGACTCTACAGAATGGTTTTAACTGCAAACAAATCAGTTACCCATGCAGATTAGTTAATAGCTAAAAAATACAGTAAAATGATGTAGCAGGCAATAAAAACTGCTAAATATAAATTGCTATAAGCAATAATCAGTATAAATACACCAAAAAAAAAACAGGATACTTATATATCTCAGATCAGAGTTGTACTCGGTGCCCCTCCTCCACTATGCTCAGTGTGTATAGACAGAAATCCTCTCAAAGTTAGGGCTTAAATACCAGAAGATACAACCTAAGACAACTTTCTTTAAAAAAAGCACAAAATAACCAGCCCCAACTAGCCAGCAGCCAATCAACACAATCCTGCCCCGAAGGTAAAGAAAGGATTCTGCTAATTCAAGATGGCTTGTTCATGTGCTCAGAACAATCACTGCAAAGACAAACAGGCCCAGAGCCAGCAAATCTGAACTGGAACAGTACTAAAGCTATTTACCTACACTCTTTAGACAGTAAATGCTACAGAGAGCAGTGAGCCTCAAAATGAAAGTTTTTAAACATATAAAGGAGCAAAGAGACTCTACAGAATGCTTTTAACTGCAAACAAATCAGTTACCCATGTAGATTAGTTAATAGCAATAAAATACAGTAAAAAGTATGCAGCAGGCAAAAAAAGTGCTACATATAAACTGCTAGAAGCAATAATCAGTATAAATAAGCCAAAAAAAGGATACTTATATATCTCAGAGCAGAGTTGTAGTCAACGCCCCTCCTCCACTCTGCTCAGTGTATATAGACAGAAATCCTCTCAAAGTTAAAGCTTAAATACCAAAAGTTAGGCTTAGTACCAGAAGATACAGCCTTGGACATTTTTTTAAAAGTACAAAATAACCAGCCCCAACTAGCCATCAGCCAATAAACACAATCCAGCCACAAAGGTGAAGAAAGGGTTCTGCTAATTCAAGATGGCCTATTCATGTGCTCTGAATAATCACTGCAAAGACAAACAGGCCCAGAGCCAGCAAATCTGAACTGGGACAATGCTAAAGCTATCAGTCTACACTCTTTAGCCAGTAAACACTACAGAAATCTTTATGACAGCAGTGAGCCATAAAATGAAAGTTTTTAAACAGATAAAAGAGCAAAGAGACTCTACAAAATGTTTTAAACTGCAAACAAATCAGTTACCCATGCAGATTAGTTAATAGCAATAAAATACAGTAAAAAGTTTGCAGCAGGCAATACAAAGTATCAGATATAAATTGCTAGAAGCAATAATCAGTATAAATAAGCCAAAAAAACAAGATACCTATATATCTCAGATCAGAGTTGTAGTCAACGCCCCTCCTCAACTCTGCTCAGTGTGTATAGACAGAAATCCTCTCAAAGTTAAAGCTTAAATACCAAACGATACAACCTTGGACAACTTTTTAAAAAGCACAAAATAACCAGCCCCACTAGCCAGCAGCCAATCAACACAATCCAGCCATGAAGGTAAAGAAAGGCTTCTGCTAATTCAAGATGGCCTGTTCATGTGCTCTGAACAATTACTGCAAAGAAAAACAGGCCCAGAGCCAGCAAATCTGAACTGGGACAATACTAAAGCTGTTAGCCTACACTCTTTAGATAGTAAACACTACAGAAATCTTTATGACAGCAGTGAGCCACAAAATGAAAGTTTTTAAACAGATAAAGGAGCAAAGAGATTCTACAGAATGCTTTTAACTGCAAACAAATCAGTTACCCGGTCAGATTAGTTAATAGCAATAAAATACAGTAAAATGTATGCAGCAGGCAATAAAAAGTGTCATATATACATTGCTAGAAGCAATAATCCATATAAATAAGCCAAAAAATCAGGATACTTATACATCTCAGATCAGAGTTGTAGTTAACGCCCCTCCTCCACTCTGCTCGGTGTGTATAGACAGAAATCCTCTCAAAGTTAGGGCTTAAATACCAGAAGATACAACCTTAGACAACTTTTTTTTTAAAAAGCACAAAAGAACCAGCCTCCACTAGCCAGCAGCCAATCATCACAATCTAGCCACAAAGATAAAGAAAGGCTTCTGCTAATTCAAGATTGCCTGTTCATGTGTTCTGAACAATCACTGCAAAGACAAACAGGCCCAGAGCCAGCAAATCTGAACTGGGACAATACTAAAGCTGTTAGCCTACACTCTTTAGACAGTAAACACTACAGAAATCTTTATGAGAGCAGTAAGACAGAAAATGCAAGTTTTTAGACAGATAAAGGAGCAAAGAGACTCTACAGAATGCTGTTAACTGCAAACAAATCAGTTACCCGTGCATATTAGTTAATAGCGATAAAATACAGTAAAACATATGCAGCAGGCAATAAAAAGTGCTATTTATAAATTGCTAGAAGCAATAACCAGTATAAATAAGCCAAAAAAAGATACTTATATATCTCAGATCAGAGTTGTAGTCAGCGCCCCTCCTCCACTCTGCTCAGTGTGTATAGATAGAAATCCTCTCAAAGTTAGGGCTTAAATACCAGAAGATACAACCTTAGACAACATTTTTTAAAAAAAAAGTACCAAATAACCAGCCCACACTAACCAGCAGCCAATCAACACAATCCAGCCATGAAGGTAAAGAAAGGCTTCTGCTAATTCAAGATGACCTTCTCAAGTGCTCTGAACAATCACTGCAAAGACAAATAGGCCCAGAGCCAGCAAATCTGAACTGGGACAATACTAAAGCTAGTAGCCTATACTCTTTAGACAGTAAACACTACAGAAATCTTTATGACAGCAGTGAACTATAAAATGAAAGTTTTTAAACAGATAAAGGAGCAAAGAGACTCTACAGAATGCTTTTAACTGCATATAAATCAGTTACCCATGCAGATTAGTTAATAACAATAAAACACAGTAAAAAGTATGCAGCAGGCAATACAAAGTGCTATTTATAAATTGCTAGAAGCAATAACCAGTATAAATAAGCCAAAAAAAGATACTTATATGTCTCAGATCAGAGTTGTAGTCAGCGCCCCTCCTCCACTCTGCTCAGTGTGTATAGATAGAAATCCTCTCAAAGTTAGGGCTTAAATACCAGAAGATACAACCTTAGACAACATTTTTTTTAAAAAAAGTACCAAATAACCAGCCCACACTAACGAGCAGCCAATCAACACAATCCAGCCATGAAGGTAAAGAAAGGCTTCTGCTAATTCAAGATGACCTTCTCAAGTGCTCTGAACAATCACTGCAAAGACAAATAGGCCCAGAGCCAGCAAATCTGAACTTGGACAATACTAAAGCTAGTAGCCTATACTCTTTAGACAGTAAACACTACAGAAATCTTTATGACAGCAGTGAACTATAAAATGAAAGTTTTTAAACAGATAAAGGAGCAAAGAGACTCTACAGAATGCTTTTAACTGCATATAAATCAGTTACCCATGCAGATTAGTTAATAACAATAAAATACAGTAAAAAGTATGCAGCAGGCAATAAAAAGTGCTATTTATAAATTGCTAGAAGCAATAACCAGTATAAATAAGCCAAAAAAAGATACTTATATATCTCAGATCAGAGTTGTAGTCAGCGCCCCTCCTCCACTCTGCTCAGTGTGTATAGATAGAAATCCTCTCAAAGTTAGGGCTTAAATACCAGAAGATACAACCTTAGACAACATTTTTTTAAAAAAAAGTACCAAATAACCAGCCCACACTAACCAGCAGCCAATCAACACAATCCAGCCATGAAGGTAAAGAAAGGCTTCTGCTAATTCAAGATGACCTTCTCAAGTGCTCTGAACAATCACTGCAAAGACAAATAGGCCCAGAGCCAGCAAATCTGAACTGGGACAATACTAAAGCTAGTAGCCTATACTCTTTAGACAGTAAACACTACAGAAATCTTTATGACAGCAGTGAACTATAAAATGAAAGTTTTTAAACAGATAAAGGAGCAAAGAGACTCTACAGAATGCTTTTAACTGCATATAAATCAGTTACCCATGCAGATTAGTTAATAACAATAAAACACAGTAAAAAGTATGCAGCAGGCAATACAAAGTGCTATTTATAAATTGCTAGAAGCAATAACCAGTATAAATAAGCCAAAAAAAGATACTTATATGTCTCAGATCAGAGTTGTAGTCAATGCCCCTCCTCCACTCTGCTCAGTGTGTATAGATAGAAATCCTCTCAAAGTTAGGGCTTAAATACCAGAAGATACAACCTTAGACAACATTTTTTTTAAAAAAAGTACCAAATAACCAGCCCACACTAACGAGCAGCCAATCAACACAATCCAGCCATGAAGGTAAAGAAAGGCTTCTGCTAATTCAAGATGGCCTGTTCATGTGCTCTGAACAATCACTGCAAAGACAGACAGGCCCAGAGCCAGCAAATCTGAACTGGGACAATACTAAAGCTAGTAGCCTATACTCTTTAGACAGTAAACACTACAGAAATCTTTATGACAGCAGTGAACTATAAAATGAAAGTTTTTAAACAGATAAAGGAGCAAAGAGACTCTACAGAATGCTTTTAACTGCATATAAATCAGTTACCCATGCAGATTAGTTAATAACAATAAAATACAGTAAAAAGTATGCAGCAGGCAATAAAAAGTGCTATTTATAAATTGCTAGAAGCAATAACCAGTATAAATAAGCCAAAAAAAGATACTTATATATCTCAGATCAGAGTTGTAGTCAGCGCCCCTCCTCCACTCTGCTCAGTGTGTATAGATAGAAATCCTCTCAAAGTTAGGGCTTAAATACCAGAAGATACAACCTTAGACAACATTTTTTTTTAAAAAAGTACCAAATAACCAGCCCACACTAACCAGCAGCCAATCAACACAATCCAGCCATGAAGGTAAAGAAAGGCTTCTGCTAATTCAAGATGACCTTCTCAAGTGCTCTGAACAATCACTGCAAAGACAAATAGGCCCAAAGCCAGGAAATCTGAACTAGGACAAAACTAAAGCTATTAGCCTACACTCTTTAGACAGTAAACACTACAGAAATATTTGTGACAGCAGTGAGCCACATAATGAACGTTTTTAAACAGATAAAGGAGCAAAGAGACTCTACAGAATGCTTTTAACTGCAAACAAATCAGTTACCTGTGCAGATTAGTTAATATCAATACATTGCAGTAAAAAGTATGCAACAGGCAAAACAAGTGCTATATATATAAATTGCTAGAAGCAATATTCAGAATAAATAAGCCAAAAAAGATACTTATATATCTCAGATCAAAGTTGTAGTCAACGCCCCTCCTCCACTCTGCTCAGTGTGTATAGACAGAAATCATCTCAAAGTTAGGGCTTAAATACAAGAAGATACAACCTTAGACAACTTTTTTTTTAAAAAAAAAAGCACAAAAAAACAGCCTCCACTAGCCAGCAGCCAATAAACACAATCTAGCCACAACGGTAAAAAAAAGGCTTCTGCTACTTCTAGATGGCCTGTTCCTGTGCTCTGAACAATCACTTCAAAGGCAAACAGGCCCAGAGAAAGTAAATCTGAACTGGGACAATACTAAAGCTATTAGCCTACACTCATTAGACAGTAAACACTACATAAATCGTTATGAAAGCAGTGAGCCACAAAACTAAAGTTTTTAAACAGATAAAGGAGCAAAGAGACTCTACAGAATGGTTTTAACTGCAAAAAAATCAGTTACCCATGCAGATTAGTTAATAGCAATAAAATACAGTAAAATGATGTAGCAGGCAATAAAAACTGCTAAATATAAATTGCTAGAAGCAATAATCAGTATAAATACACCAAAAAAAAAACAGGATACTTATATATCTCAGATCAGAGTTGTACTCAGTGCCCCTCCTCCACTCTGCTCAGTGTGTATAGACAGAAATCCTCTCAAAGTTAGGGCTTAAATACCAGAAGATACAACCTAAGACAACTTTTTTTTAAAAAAGCACAAAATAACCAGCCCCAACTAGCCAGCAGCCAATCAACACAATCCTGCCACGAAGGTAAAGAAAGGCTTCTGCTAATTCAAGATGGCTTGTTCATGTGCTCAGAATAATCACTGCAAAGACAAACAGGCTCAGAGCCAGCAAATCTGAACTGGAACAATACTAAAGCTATTTACCTACACTATTTAGACAGTAAACACTACAGACATCAGTGAGCCATAAAATGAAAGTGTTTAAACATATAAAGGAGCAAAGAGACTGTACAGAATGCTTTTAACTGCAAACAAATCAGTTACCCATACAGATAAGTTAATAGCAACAAATACAGTAAAAAGTATGCAGCAGGCAAAAAAAGTGCTACACATAAACTGCTAGAAGCAATAATCAGTATAAATAAGCCAAAAAAAGGATACTTATATATCTCAGATCAGAGTTGTAGTCAACGCCGCTCCTCCACTCTGCTCAGTGTGTATAGACAGAAATCCTCTCAAAGTTAAAGCTTAAATATCAGAAGATAAACCTTGGACAACTTTTTTTTTTTAAAAGCACGAAATCACCAGCCCCACTAGCCAGCAGCCAATCAACACAATCCAGCCATGAAGGTAAAGAAAGGCTTCTGCTAATTCAAGATGGCATGTTCATGTGCTCTGAACAATCACTGCAAAGACAAACATGCCCAAAGCCAACAAATCTGAACTGGGACAATACTAAAGCTATTAGCCTACACTCTTTAGACAGTAAACACTACAGAAATCTTTATGACAGCAGGAAGCCATAAAATGAAAGTTTTTTAAACAGATAAAAGAGCAAAGGAACTCTACAGAATGCTTTAAACTGCAAACAAATCAGTTACTCATGTGGATTAGTTAATAGCAATAAAATGCAGTAAAAAACTTGCAGCAGGCAATAAAAAGTGCTATATATAAGTTGCTAGAAGCAATAATCAGTATAAATAAGCCAAAAAAACAGGATATTTATATATCTCAGATCAGAGTTGTAGTCAATGCCCCTCCTCCACTCTGCTCAGTGTGTATAGACAGAAATCCTCTCAAAGTTAAAGCTTAAATAACAGAAGATATAACCTTATTCAACGTTTAAAAAAAAAAACACAAACAAACCAGACGCCACTAGCCAGCAGCCAATCATCACAATCCAGCCACGAAGATAAAGAAAGGCTTTTGCTAATTCAAGATGGTCTGTTCATGTGTTCTGAACAATCACTGCAAAGACAAACACACCTAGAGCCAGCAAATCTGAACTGGGACAATACTAAAGCTATTAGCCTAATCTCTTTAGACAGTAAACACTACAGAAATCTTTATGAGAGCAGTGAGCCACAAAATGAAAGTTTTTAAATAGATAAAAGAACAAAGAGACTCTACAAAAGGCTTTTAACTGCAAACAAATCAGTTACCCATGGAGATTACTTAACAGCAATAAAATACAGTATAAGGTATGCAGCAAGCAATAAAATGTGCTATATAGACATTGCTAGAAGCAATAATCAGATTAAATAAGCCAAAAAAAAGATATGTTTATATCTCAGATCAGAGTTGTAGTCAACTCTCTTCCTCCACTTTGCTCAGTGTGTATAGACAGAACTCTTCTCAAAGTTAGGGCTTAAATACCAGAAGATACAACCTTAGACAACTTTTTAAAAAAAAAAATCACAAATGAACCAGCCCCCACTAGCCAGCAGCCAATCAACACATTCCAGCAATGAAGATAAAGAAAGGCTTCTGTTAATTCAAGATGGCCTATTCATGTGTTCTGAACAATCACTGCAAAGATAAACAGGCCCAGAGCCAGCAAATCTGAACTGGGACAATACTAAAGCTGTTAGCCTACACTCTTTAGACACTAAACACTACAGAAATCTTTATGACAGCAGTGAGCCACAAAATGAAAGTTTTTAAACAGATAAAGGAGCAAAGAGATTCTACAGAATGCTTTTAACTGCAAACAAATCAGTTACCTGGTCAGATTAGTTAATAGCAATAAAATACAGTAAAAAGCATGCAGCAGGCAATAAAAAGTGCTATATATACATGGCTAGAAGCAATAACCTGTATAAATAAGCCAAAAAAAAAACAGGATACTTATATATCTCAGATCAGAGTTGTAGTCAACACACCTTCTCCACTCTGCTCAGTGTGTATAGACAGAAATTGTCTCAAAGTTACAGCTTAAATACCAGAAGATTAAACCTTAGACAACTTTTTTTTAAAAAAGCACAAAAGAACCAGCCCCCACTAGCCAACAGCCAATCATCACAATCCAGCCACAAAGATAAAGAAAGGCTTCTGCTAATTCAAGATGGCCTGTTCATGTGTTCTGAACAATCACTGCAAAGACAAACAGGCCCAGAGCCAGCAAATCTGAACTGGGACAATACTAAAGTTGTTAGCCTACACTCTTTAGACAGTAAACACTGCAAAAATCTTTATGACAGCAGTGAGTCACAAAATGAAAGTTTTTAAACAGACAAATGAGCAAAGAGACTCTACAGAATGCTTTTAACTGCAAACAAATCAGTTACCCATGCAGATTAGTTAATAGCAATAAAATACATTAAAAAGTGTGCAGCAGGCAATAAAAAGTGCTATATATAAATTGCTAGAAGCAATAATCAGTATAAATAAGCCAGAAAACAGGATACTTATATATCTCAGATTAGATTTGTAGTCAATGCCCCTCCTCTACTCTGCTCAGTGTGTATAGACAGAAATCATCTCAAAGTTAGGGCTTAAATACAAGAAGATACAACCTTTGACAACTTTTTTTTTAAAAAGCACAAAACAACCAGCCTCCACTAGCCAGCAGCCAATCAACACAATCTAGCCACAAAGGTAAAAAAAGGCTTCTGGTAGCTTTAAATGGCCAGTTCATGTGCTCTGAACAATCACTGCAAAGACAGGCCCAGAGCAAGCAAATCTGAACTGGGACAATACTAAAGCTATTAGCCTACACTCTTTAGACAGTAAACACTACAGAAACCTTTAAGACAGCAGTGAGCCATAAAATGAAAGTTTTTAAACAGATAAAGGAGCAAAGAGAATCTACAGAATGCTTTTAACTGCAAACAAATCAGTTACCCATGCAGCTTAGTTAATAGCAATAAAATACAGTAAATGTATGCAGCAGGCAATAAAAACTGCTAAATATAAATTGCTAGAAGCAATAATCAGTATAAATACACCAAAAAAACAGGATACCTATATATCTCAGATCAGAGTTGTACTCAGTGCCCCTCCTCCATTCTGCTCAGTGTGTATAGACAGAAATCCTCTCAAAGTTAGGGCTTAAATACCAGAAGATACAACCTTAGACAACTTTATTTTAAAAAAGCACAAAATAACCAGCCCCAACTAGCCAGCAGCCAATCAACACAATGCAGCCAAGAAGGTAAAGAAAGGCTTCTGCTAATTCAATATGGCTTGTTCATGTGCTCAGAACAATCACTGCAAAGACAAACAGGCCCAGAGCCAGCAAATCTGAACTGGAACAATACTAAAGCTATTTGCCTACACTGTTTAGACAGTAAACACTACAGACAGCAGTGAGCCACAAAATGAAAGTTTTTAAACAGATAAAGGAACAAAGAGAATCTACAAAATGCTTTTAACTGAAAACAAATCAGTTACCCATGCAGATAAGTTAATAGGAAAAAATACAGTAAAAAGTATGCAGCAGGCAAAAAAAGTGCTACATATAAACTGCTAGAAGCAATAATCAGTATAAATAAGCCAAAAAAGGATACTTATATATCTCAGATCAGAGTTGCAGACAACGCCCCTCCTCCACTCTGCTCAGTGTGTATAAACAGAAATCCTCTCAAAGTTAAACCTTAAATACCAGAAGATACAACCTTGGACAACTTTTTTTTTTTAAAAGGCACAAAATAACCATACCCCACTAGCCAGCAGCCAATCAACACAATCCAGCCATGAAGGTAAAGAAAGGCTTCTGCTAATTTAAGATGGCCTGTTCATGTGCTGTGAACAATCACTGCAAAGACAAACAGGCCCAGAGCCAACAAATCTGAACTGGGACAATACTAAAGCTATTAGCCTACACTCTTTAGACAGTAAACACTACAGAAATCTTTATGACAGCTGTGAGCCACAAAGTGAAAGTTATGAAATAGATAAAGGAGCAAAGAGACTCTACAGAAGGCTTTTAACTACAAACAAATCAGTTACCCATGGAAATTGGTTACCAGCAATAAAATACAGTAAAAAGTATGCAGCAGGAAATAAAAAGTGCTATATATAAATTGCTAGAAGCAATAATCAGTATAAATAAGCCAAAAAAAGGATACTTATATATCTCAGATCAGAGATGTAGTCAACGCCACTCCTCCACTCTGCTCAGTGTGTATACACAGAAATCCTCTCAAAGTTAGGGCTTAAATACCAGAAGATACAACCTTAGACAACTTTTTCTTTAAAAAAGCACAAAATAACCAACCCCCACTAGCCAGCAGCAAATCAACAGTATTCAGCCACAAAGGTAAAGAAAGGCTTCTGCTAATTCAAGATGGCCTCTTCATGTGCTCAGAATAATCACTGCAAAGACAAACAGGCCCAGAGCCAGCAAATCTGAATTGGGACAATACTAAAGCTATTAGCCTACACTCTTTAGACAGTAAACACTACATAAATCTTTAGGACAGCAGTGAGCCACAAAATTAAAGTTTTTAAATAGATAAAGGAGCTAAGAGACTCTACAGAAGGCTTTTAACAGCAAAGAAATCAGTTACCCATGGAGATTAGTTAATAGCAATAAAATACAGTAAAAAGTATGCAGCAGGCCGGAAAATTGCTATATATAAATTGCTAGAAGCAATAATCAGTATAAATAAGCCAAAAAATAGGATACTTGTATATCTCAGGTTAGATTTGTAGTCAACGCCCCTCCTCCACTCTGCTCAGTGTGTATAGACATAAACCCTCTCAAAGTTAGGGCTTAAATACCAGAAGATACAACCTTAGACTACTTTTTTTTTAAAAAAGCACAAAGGAACCAGCCCCCACTAGCCAGCAGCCAGTCAACACAATCCTGCCACGAAGGTAAAGAAAGGCTTCTGCTAATTCAAGATTGCCTGTTCATGTGCTCTGAACAAACACTGCAAAGGTAAACAGGCACAGAGCCAGCAAATCTGAACTGGGACAATACTAAAGCTATTAGTCTACACTCTTTAGACAGTAAACACTACAGAAATCTTTGACAGCAGTGAACCACAAAATGAAAGTTTTTAAATAGAAAAAGGAGCATAGAGACTCTTCAGAATGCTTTTAACTGCAAACAAATCAGTTACCCATGCAGATTAGTTAATAACAATAAAATACAGTAAAAAGTATGCAGCAGGCAATAAAAAGTGCTATATATAAATTGCTAGAAGTAATAATCAGTATAAATAAGCCAAAAAACAGGATACTTATATATCTCAGATCAGAGTTGTAGTCATGCCCCTCCTCTATTCTGCTCAGTGTGTATAGACAGAAATTCTCTCAAAGTTAGGGCTTAAATACCAGAAGATACAACCTTAGACAACTTTTTTTTTAAAAGCACAAAATAACCAGCCCCCACTAGCCAGCAGCCAAGCAACACAATCCAGCCACGAAGGTAAAGAAAGGCTTCTGCTAATTCAAGATGGCCTGTTCATGTGCTCTGAACAATCACTGAAAAGACAAACAGGCCCATAGCCAGCAAATCAGAACTGGGGCAATACTAAAGCTATTAGCCTACACTACTTAGACAGTAAACACTACAGAAATCTTTAGGACAGCAGTGAGCCACAAAATGAAAGTTTTTAAACAGATAAAGGAGCAAAGAGACTATACAGAATGCTTGTAACTGCAAACACATCAGTTACCTGTGCAGATTTGTTAATAGCAATAAAATACTGTAAAAACGTATGCAGTAGGCAATAAAAAGTGCTATATAGAAATTGCTAGAAGCAATAATCAGTATAAATAAGCCAAGAAAATAGAATACTTATATATCTCAGATCAGAATTGTAGTCATCGCCCCTCCTCCACTCTGCTCAGTGTGTATACACAGAAATCCTCTCAAAGTTAGGGCTTAAATACCAGAAGATACAACCTTGGAAATTAAAAAAAAAACCACGAAAGAACCAACCCCCACTAGCCAGTAGCCAATCAACACAATCCAGCCACGAAGATTAAGAAAGGCTTCTGCTAATTCAAGATGGCATGTTCATGTGTTCTGAGCAATCACTGCAAAGACAAACAGGCCCAGAGCCAGCAAATATGAACTTAGACAATACTAAAGCTATTAGCCTGCACTCTTTAGACAGTAAACACTACAGAAATCTTTATGACAGCAGTGACCCAGAAAATGAAAGTTTTTAAACAGATAAAGGAGCTAAGAGACTCTACAGAATGCATTTAACTGCAAACAAATCAGTTACCCATGCAGATTAGTTAATAGCAGTAAAATACAGTAAAATGTATGCAGCCGGCAGTACAAAGTGCTACATATACCTTGCTAGAAGCAATAATCAGTATAAAGAAGCCAAAAAACAGGATACTTATATATCTCAGATCAGAGTTGTAGTCAACGCCCCTCCTCCACTCTGCTCAGTGTGTATAGTCAGAAATCCTCTCAAAGTTAGGGCTTAAATACCAGAAGATACAACCTTAGAAATTAAAAAAAAAAAACATGAAAGAACCAAACCCCACTAGTCAGCAGCCAATCAACACAATCCAGCCACGAAGATTAAGAAAGGCTTCTGCTAATTCAAGATGGCCTGTTCATGTGCTCTGAACAATCACTGCAAAGACAAACAGGCCCAGAGCCAGCAAATCTAAACTGGGACAATACTAAAGTTATTAGCCTACACTCTTTAGACAGTAAACACTGGAGAAATCTTTATGACAGCAGTGAGCCTCAAAATGAAAGTTTTTAAACAGATACAGGAGCAAAGAGACTCTACAGAATGTTTTTAACTGAAAAAAAATCAGTTACCTGTGCAGATTAGTTAATAGCAATAAAATACAGTAAATAGTATGCAGCAGGCAATAAAAAGTGCTATATATGAATTGCTAGAAGCAATAATCAGTATAAATAAGCCAAAAAAACAGGATACTTTTATATCTCAGATCAGAGTTGTAGTCAACACCCCTCCTCTACTCTGCTCAGTGTGTATATGCTATTATTCCTTCGAGATGTATTTTCAAGGTTATCTACTTCAGCTGATAAGATTTTAGTTTGCTGCAATAAAAATCAGCTATTTTTTCCTTCATTTAGCCTCCCCATCCATAATATTAAGGGATTCTTCGATGTCAGAGATCTGATTTTTCTGTACCTGAAGAGCCTCATTAATTGGTTTCATTTGTTTGGAACAATATTTTTTTTAAATCATCAGTTTTATTGTCCATTTAGTCCATTTTAATGATAATTCTTGAATATGAGACAAAAGTGACTGAAGCTCTTTCTTACATGAAGATTCCTGAAGTGCTGCCTTAGTATAGCTCATGTTGCTGCCAGATACAGTGAAAGAAATTACTTTTACACAACTTTTGACAGGAAACCTATTTTAGTCCCACATTCTTTCATGATGTAATCATTTATGACATCAAAGCATATCTAAATTCAGTAGTTTGAACTGTTTAGGATTATAAAAAACAAAAAAATTCCTGTCAGAAATATATCTTTTGTAGCAGAGCAGTGAAGAAGTGCTGCTATCCTTGTCTCATGTTGGCCACACCTTCTCAGAACACAAGATTGTTGAGTTGTCTATGTACTATATGATAGTGGCGTTTTTAGAAGCTAGATGAAGATCATTAATGAATATATTGAAAAGAAGGGGACGTAAAATGGATCCCTGAGGGACACCCACTGTAATAAGAAGGAAATGAGATGTTGTTTTTCTGTTTTACTCTCTGTTATCTATTTGAGAGGTAACTAGAGAGCCAATATAGTGAAGTTTCATGTATTCATAGAAAAGATAGTTTTGGAAGCAGTTTTTTGATGGGATATCATGTCAAAACCTGGGAAAAGTGTTGAGACTATGTTCCTAGAGTTTTTATATTGGTCACTAGATGTTATAAAGCTAAAGACAGCTGCACATGTTCTATAAAAATTAGAGAAATCATGCTGTGTAGGGGGAAAGGAGGCAATTGTCATTAAGAAAGCTAAGAACTTGAGACTGAATACATTTCTCATTTTGAGAGTAGAAATAGTATGGCTAAAGGCCTGAAATTTAGGGGCTCATTTGAGTTTTCATCTTTATGGAAAGGAAGAATGTAGTACCTTTTCCATAGGGTTGGGCCATAGATTTTGGTGATGGAGCAGGTGATTAGGACAAAGACAGGAAAAGCTAGGGCATCAGTAGCAATTTTTAAGTACACAGGTGGTACGTTATCTGGGACAAGTGTGGTGGGTTTTAATTTTAGTAACTTTTTTATTGTATAAACTGAAACTGCCTATTTCTTCTGCAGAAAAAAATGTTCATAGCTATCATAAGTAATGGATGAGTCCTGATACCTTATGTCACAGATATCTTATTAGGTTACTGCCATACATTCAGTTATATGAAGTAATAAAGAGAAGTGATACCAATCTAGTTGTTTCAAAGGATAATTTACACCTATGATTTTTTTATATCTGGCTTGCAACATATTTTAATGCTTTTTTTAACCAAAAAAAAATCCTATTCATTGAAGAAAACTGTCCTTGTATCCATTTATAAGAATAATGAAGTAATTTCCATGTCTAAGAATGCTGTACAAATAAGTATAAGAATAAAATTTATTAAAAGTTTTCTGCTTTTGTCCTGTAATACTTAAAACATATTCAGAACAATATGTAATAAATTCATTGTTCATGTTTGTCTATTTAAAAGGTCATATGATGAGTGGCAGGTCCAAATTATAATATGCATGGTTTCAGTTATTAACTTTTCAAAGGATTTTGATTGAATAGATTATGAAAATGGTTAATTGTACTCCTTGTACTTCTAAAAAACAAGGTTTCATGAAAGAGATAAAAAGGTAAGCAGTCTTTGTTTTATTAATACAGAAACCTCTGGAAGGCATCTCCAGATAAAGAATCTGGAGTGATTTAAAGAGAAGATTGTAATGTTATATTATGTATTTTTCTTTTTCATTTTACAGTCTTATTTACTTCAGTAATTTATACTACAAGGACCAATGATTTTTTAGTAGCTATCTCTTTTAATTGCCATAAAGGCTTTACAATACATGTATTGCTTTTGTTTTGTTTTGATTTTTTTTAATTTGTGGAAAGGCTAGTCCTTTTCAGTTCTGACACTTGTAAAAATCAGCAATAAATATACAATATCTAAGTCAAGTAACACAATGGACAGTTACAGCAGTATTTCAACTTGCAAACTCAATATCATTTCAGATAAAAAAACAACACAAAAGCAGAATTTACAGCACAGTGACTCTATCAGTTCTAAGGCATATTACATGAGATATAAACGCTTATATACAATAATTTGAACATCAGATTAACATTTATGTGCTGTAATTTAAACAAAGAGATAGATAGTTTAATAGTCTTGCACATAGCACTGGCATCCATTATCAATGTAGCACTGGCACTGAGCACTGGCATCCTTTATCACTGTAGCACCAGCACTGAGCACTGGCATCCATTATCACTGTAGCACCAGCATTGAGCACTGGCATCCATTATCACTGTAGCACCGGCACTGAGCACTGGCATCCATTATCACTGTAGCACCGGCACTAAGCACTGTCATCCATTATCACTGTAGCACCGGCACTGAGCACTGGCATCCATTATCACTGTATCACTGGCACTGAGCACTGGCATCCATTATCACTGTAGTACCAGCACTGAACACTGGCATCCATTATCATTGTAGCACTGGCACTGAGCACTGGCATCCATTATCACTGTAGCACCGGCACTGAGCACTGGCATCCATTATCACTGTAGCACTGGCACTGAGCACTGGCATCCATTATCACTGTAGTACCGGCACTGAACACTGGCATCCATTATCATTGTAGCATTGGCACTGAGCACTGGCATCCATTATCACTGTAGCACCGGCACTGAGCACTGGCATCCATTATCACTGTAGCACAGGCACTGGTAACAGGAAGAAAGATAGTCTATCAAGCTTAGACTTAAATTTTCCTAAGTTAGACACAGGCAAGATCTGCCTTGCAAAAGGATATCTGTTATTACTACGCCATGGCTTGGTTATTCAGAAGATGAAGCTTCCTGCTCTCCTTGATGTCAGTGGAGGTAAAAATCCTTATGAAGTAAGTAAAAAGCTAGAGTTGCAACAAATAAAGAGGTTCTTGCTGTGAAAAATACCAAGCAGGCTTTCTGCTTATATAAATGGCGGCATTCCTGAGAAACAAAGTGAAATAAGACAACAAATCTTATTACAAAGAATTTGGAGCATGATAATATTAGTGGAGAATTATAGGGACATTGATGGCAGGACATATTTCATCCTGGGTATAAGAATATTACCTTTGTAAAATACAGCAACCTTCCTGTGTACCAAAACTATCAACTTGACAAAAACAAACAGGAAAAAAGACTCAAACCAATGAACCACTCCAAAGAGTCCACAGAAATCTGACCACTTTTTAATACGGAAAAGAAAAATAAGTATTTAAGCACTTTCATCTCAAATATGCTTGAGTGAGACTTCATCAAAACTGATCACACTAGTTTCCGCCCATCCTTAAATAACCCCACGTGTCACATGGCCTGCATAAATAACACTAATACTAAACTATGAAAAATGCAATACATTTAAAACAATTAAAACCATGGATAAATCAAATAATACATGCACAATCACAAACTTAAATTTCAAATTGTAAAACAGGGACTATTCAGTTACTAAGATACGTATTAAATAATCTATATTGCACACCTCCTTTAAAATAATAACATTTAAAATTTTATGTAATTTATTCACAATTTAGCAGATCATATTTTTAATACACTTATTTTAAAAACATGGTAATTTATACCAGACAGGCAGGTGGCATTAAACATAACTGCAACAAAAGTTGTTTTATATTTAGTTCTGTTTTACCATTTGCCTCCCCTAGGGGATTTTATTACTTTTTATAAGATAGTAAATTTAAAGTCATATAGACCAGTACATTTAAGTGTATGTTTATACTATGCATTTTCTTATATTTTAGAGTCAACATCATGCAGGTGTTCATACATCCTGTTAAAGTATGTTCTGTATTTGTAATGTACAAACAGCCCCATGACTGAAATAACACAATATATATTAAACCACTTGTACCACAATTTCCTCTCACATTAATCCTTAAAGGTTTCTTATTTAATGTCATGGATAAACTACCCTCATAGAACTATTAGCATGCTGATTACAATGGCCACATTTCTGCATTCCCCTTTTCAAATGTTTATTCACCTTAAATGCATTTAAAGGGAAATTAATGTTTCCCCCTTTCTTTTCTGCTCTCAACATAATTTTACAGGCTAAAACCTCTTTTAGGTAAAATGATGGGCTGTCTCCAAGAATTTCCAGTAATTCTTCATCAGCTTTAAAAATATATAAATTATCCCTAATTATCTTTTTCATATTGCACAAATCTGCAGTGTGTTCCACTACCATTGCTCTTACAAAATTTTCCGTTTTGTTATTATGTCCTGTGGGGTTATTAATATCTAAATTCCTGTACTAATCCCCAGAATGGACTTTCAAGATGACTGCACATTGATCAACAGCATAACTTCAGCTCTCCCAGTGGGAAAACAGAAACTGAGAAAAAAGGAGTGCCATTGAAACTGTTTTGGGGGGTAAAATCCCATTACTGGCTAGAAATTACACTGTCTGGATTCCAGCAGAGAAGAAATTCAGAGAACCTAAAAGAAAATCAACCAGAAAAGATGAAATAGGTAAGGATTCTGCAGCTGTTCAACAAAAAGCAATTTAAGCCTCAGATTTTGGTTCAAGAGATGGCTTCCAGTAATTTAGAAGGAAAAATAAATCAAATGTACTCAGATGTAAATAAGATAAATGAAACACTGAAGGAATATATCAGCTCAAATAACTAGGCTGGAAAAGATGGCAGAAGCTTTTACTAGCTACTCAAATGAACTGGAAATACTGCAAAAATTAGAGGGTGAAATGTAAAAGCTGTCTGAGGATAAGGCTTCTCAAGAACAGCTATTTCAAAAAATAGTATAGTTAGAAGACAGGGCCCACAGAAAAAAATACAATGAGTTATCCTGCTGTACCAGAGAAGCTAGAAGCAACAGACTATATTAATTTTATGAAAGCATAAAAAAGCAACTGGACTGGTATTCCACTGCAGGATATGTTAACTGAAGGAACATATTGAGTGTATGCTCCAAACCTGGCCATGAGAAAGCAGCTAAGACCTATATTAGTAAAGATGCAGAAAGAGTTGATCTTAACAAAACTGTAGCAGAAGGAAAATGAAAAATTAGAGATAGCAGAGTGCTTCTGGAAAATTATTATTCACTGTACACCAGGTAGAAGAGAAGCAAATTTATCGCAGCTATCAGGGAAAGTCGATTGGCAGGTATAAGATTCAAGCTGCTGTATCCAGCTGTCTTCAACATATTTTTTTCTGGAGGATCAAAGACATTTTTGATACAGAACAGGCTAAGGAGGAAATAAAGAAATTTATCCAACAAAAGTTGAGCCAGCAAGCAGGAGAATGCTGTGTTTCTCATTCTTCTGGCAGTAAAGTTCATAGAGAGACTTTGCCAGTGAAACCTTTTGCAATGTTCCAAAGAAAAATTCTTGAGAGACAGAAAAAAAGCACAGCAGTTGATTAGAAGAATCAGGAGTACCTTGGATTTAAACCAGAGTTTGGTTTTGAGAGATGGAGGTGAACAGGAAAACCAGCAACACTAAAATTGGTGAATTAATAAGAAATTATAAAGCATCAATCAAATTTGTGAAAAAGACTGGACTTTTGATGACATTCTTAGAATTCTGGGTAGACCGTAAAACATATACCCCACTTTATGACATCAATGTTTAGAAGGGCACTAAAAAGGGAAAACAGTAACTGTAAGAAAACATTTTTTTTCTTATTAGCATTTGTATAAAACATTTCATGATATAATCTACATGTTACATACAGTAAAACACTTTTGTGTAGTCAGGTGTATTTTAAATGTGAGAGAGTCTTTTCAGTGACTACTCTCTGTGTTAAAGGTATTAAAGTAAACAAGTACTTTTTTGTTGTAATACTGTATGTGTTAAATATATTAAGTAACAAGTACGTTTTTTTTGTAAGAAATATAGGCCTTATAGTATTACAAGAGAAGAAAGGCTGGACAAAACCAAGTTTAATGTTAACATGCTGTGATCTTCTGCTGCTTAGGTGGGGGTGTGATGTAAAAGTGCACTGATTATATTATATATAGAATTAAGGGGTCTACTTCACTTGATTTAAAACTCATTTGACTGACACCCATTTAACCAACACCCAAATGACCTAAATTACATTTGACTGACTCCCATTTCGCCGGCATTTAAGATATAGACTTGTTGTGGGTTTTCCTTCACATAGCCCCCACCTAGTTTGGTTGTACATTGTCCCATTTCTGCTAAGAGGGTTAGTAAGTAGTTTTTAAGTTCTGGAAAGGGTTAGTTATTGGTGTTCTAAATGTGCTTGTCTATGGTTTAAGATTTTGTATGTTGAAATTCCGCATTGTAAGCTGTCGGTGAAATGGGAGTCAGTCAAATGAAATTTAGGCCACTTGGGTGTCAGTCAAATGGGTGTTAGTCAAATGAGTTTTAGGTCAAGTGAAGTAGATCCAGAATTAAGATGTTTTTACAAGGGAGAATGTCTAAATTAATGTCCTTAGTGCTTTTTGTAAGTAAGTAGGCTTTAAAAATAAGACAAAATGAAGAAAGCCATAAAATGCTAAGTTTCTTACATCTACAATGATATAAGCATCTTAATTCCATTAGCAAATGTTCAGTGAGAGTCAAGAAGTTTGCAGCTAAAGGCAACTGTATGGTCTGCTCAGTGAAATTGACAATTATTCATTACTGAGTACTGCCAATGTTAGCAGTTAATCTTAAGAGTTCTGAGCATTCTTTGCTGAGAGAAATGCAAAACTTAAAGGTGCAATGGCAAGCAGTTCAGTGAAAGATAAAGTCTGAAATTATGGGAAGTGAATAAGTGATAGCAGCCTCCCTATCAGTCTTAATACCTTAATAAATTTAATAGTGTACAATTTAGTTTAATTTAAACATAGCTAGTTCAGTTTTTCTTTGGGCTAGAACTTAATGTTTTCTGAAAGCACACAAGCTGTTTTTTTCACATCTTGTAGGGGAATAGAGATATTAAAAGAACAGACAGCAATCAGTTTTAAGTGGGAACACAAGCTGTAGCATTCACATTAGTATGTGTAACCTTAATTTTAAGTTAGGCAATGGTTGTGGGTGCAGCTGTTGATTTGGCACAGTTCCTATTTGGAGGGTTACACTTCATTTTTTGAAGAATTACCTAGTTTAATGTGTTTGTTCTAATTTAATTGGGAATGAGAGTGTTTTGAAAAATGTATTTAGTTTTTTTTGTTTGTTTTTTTTCTGTTTGATGGTTTTCATTAAAACAAAAAGTCTTGAAAAATGTGACATAGGTTCAAATGGAGATGAGAAGAAGCAACTGTCTAAAATATCAGCCTGCCAAACATTAGTATGTGCACATGTAACTTAAAAATTGGAAATACACATTGAAAAAAAACTTATATATAATAGGTGGAAACAATAGATTTTATCATGATGGCTATGCTATCCATAATATCTTGGAATGTAAATGGCCTTACATGTATAGACAAAAATGAAAGAGTATAAAATGCAGAGTACAAATAGCAATGCTGCATGAGACACATTTGGAAAGACATTAGCATGAGAATGTGACAAAGAAAGGATTTTGGGATAGATATTCAACAGACTATCAGGGACAAAGGAAAATGGGAGTATTTGTATGCTAATGGGACATCAATAGTAATAGAAGAAGAAAAAAGACAATAATGTTAAATCTGTCATAGTAATGTGGCTATTGGGAAGGAAGAAGGATTATGCTGGCATGTATTTATATTCTACCAAAACCTTCTATTATGGAGATTTAAAAAATTGGGTAAAAATGATTAGCTTTCAGCAGGAGATATTACCTATAAGTGGGAACTGGAACTTTAGGATGTACCAGGCAGAGCCTGATTTCCTTCAAGTGTTGTGGACTATTTGTGATGTATCAGGGGGACCTATAAGGGAAAATAGGGTAGATTTCTGAAGGAAATTAAGAAAATATTTGGTATGGAAGATGTGAATTCAGTAGTAGGAATTCAGACAGAATTTACATAGTATTCTCCAAGCTACAATGATTGGGCTAGACTAGATAGAAATTATATTTCACAGGAGCATTTGTAATTAATTGAAAGCTTCAACACACATCAAATAACTATTTCAGATCATGTACTAATAAAACGTAAGATAAAAATGAAAGGTTATGAAGTAAAATGAGATACTGTGCTTTCCCACCTACCTGTTAAAAAGAGAGGAATTTAGGGAATGGGTAGTAGAAATTATTTTAGAGTTATTAGGGAAGATAGAAATATCTTCAGAAGTTATAGCTACAGAGTGGGATAAAATGAAAAGGGAGTTTAAAAACAGAGTAAAAATAAAACAAAGAGATATGGTTAAGTAGTAGTAGGAATTACTTAGGGGGGCTGACAAAAGTTAAAGTATTGCAGGACAAAAAGAGGCACAAATACAAAGTGCTGAAAAGAAAATAAGGGAGTATCTGAATAATATGCATGAGTTTAGAAAGACTGCTGTTAAATAACAATTTTTCAATAATGTGCAGAGTCTGCATGTCCTCCCTGTGTTCATTTGGGTTTTCTTGGGGTACTCCGGTTTCCTCCCACATTACATGCATCTGGAGCATTTCTCCCTGGGCCCCCACTGCATATTGGCTTTGTTCCAAGTCAGACTTTCCCAGTAAACAAATGTTAAATAAAATTTTAAAAAATATATATAAAAAAAAACCTCCTGATCACAAAAACTTTTAGCATGACTTAGGCAGCAGAAAGTAGAAAGGGTTGTTGCCAAATTTAAGGAGCCTATAACCAGAAAAATAACCAGTGATCAAGTACAGGCTTTAGAGATATTTTGGAAATTTTATGAAAACATGTATAAAGTAGAGAAAAGTGGAAATCAAGAAAGTACAAGTTGAAACATGTATGGAACATTTAAATATGCTAAGGTTAGAGGTAGATGAAGCTCAACAATTAGAAAAGAGAAGATCAGATAAAATGGTGATGTATAACCAATGTGCAGGGAAGTCCAAGAACAGGTATTATTCTAGTGAAAGTTTGGAAGCTGGAGGGATGAAAGTGATAAAAATCTGGAAGGTTTTGTTTAACAGTATTTTAAAAGAAAGGGAGGCACCAACGTCCTGGAATAAAGGTTGCGGTGGCTGTAATACACATTGACTGTAAAAGCCCATCAGATCTATCTTCATATATATATATATATATATATATATATATATATATATATATATATATATATATACTCATTTCAACTTTAAACCATGATTATAAAGTGTTTACATATATAATGGCTAAAAGAATGGCAAAGGTGTTGCCAAAATTGATAGATATGGATCAGTGTGTGGTTTTGTAGCAGGGAGGCAAACATTTGAAAGCATTAAAAGAACAATGATGATCCAGAAGAAAGCAGAATGTAACAAAAACTGCTGCTATTGGTGGTTTTTGATACAGAGAAAGCATTCAGTAGAGTAAGCTGGGATTTTATGAGTAGGACAATAGAAGCATTTGCATTCCCTGATATAACAATAAGATTAATTATAAGAATATATAAAAGACCAGAAGCAAGAATTAAAATGGGAGGATTACTCTCTGACGCAGTGGTGATGCTACATTAGCATTGTCACCTCACAGTAAGACGCTGTCCAGTTCGATTCTCAGCTAGAGCATCTTCTGCATGGAGACATGCGTGAATGGGCGTACCTTCGTTGAAGGTTGTGCGTCAGGCCTGGCAAGCCGGTACAAAAAAATCAACTGCCAATCATTAGCGGACCGGAGTTTCCGCTGTGGTGACCCCTAACCGGGAAAAGCCGAAAGACACAAACAAAGTCTCTGATAAGTTGCTGTATAACAGAGTAACCAGGCATGGGTGTCTTGTTTCCCTTTGTTATCTGCATTATATTTAGAAGAAAATAATGGACTCAGAAATGCAAGGATATAATTATTATGGTAATCAAAAAAAGTTGGCTTTATTTGCAGATAATATTATTTTGTACCTGATAAATCCAGGAAAGGACATTTCGGTGTTATGAAACATTTTGAAACAGTTTCTTCTCTTTTCAGAATATAAAATTAACGAAGATAAAATAAAGGCTATAACTGTAAATTATGTACCCTCACAAAAATTGGTTCAGCAATACCCATATATATGGGGACACAATGAGATGAAGTATTTAAGAGTATGGACTAAAAATGCTTCAGTTATGGTGGCTAAGGATATTTTGTAAGAGACCAAACAAAAGAAAATGCAAAAACTTGAGAAACTGGAAGCTCCTGTTTGTAGATATGTACAGTAAGATACAAGTGGTGACATTTTTCCTATAAATATTGGATGAAAAAAACATGTATTATTAAAAATGGATACATCCAAATAGTTTGCTACCTCTTTATTATATGTGTGTGTAAATCTCAAAAACTGAGTTGTCCTATTATCATATTCAGTAAATAATGTTATCTTCTCTTCTATGACTGCCTAAAAATACAGATATAATTAATGGCTGTAGAGGGGGAGTACTTTTAACCTTCAAGGAAGATTGTGAACAAGATATACATAAATATAACATGAACCAGAGGAAGTATTTGAACAATTTAACTAGTAAAGAAAGAAAGCTGGTAATGATCTGAGAAAAAAAAAGAGAAGTATCATGTATGGTTAACCATGTTTCTATAACAAGCGTATTAAAAATGTGATTGGCTAAATTCTGAATAAATTACATAAATCTTTAAATGTTATTATTTTAAGTGAGGCGTGCTGTAAAGATTAGTTAATAGGTATCTTAGTAATTGAATAGCCCCTGTTTTACAATTTGAAATTTATGTTTGTAATTATGCTTGTTTTATTTGATTTATTCATGGTTTTAAATGTTTTAAATGTATTAGACTTTTCATATTTTAGTATGAGTGTTATTTATGTATACTATGTGATATGTGAGGTTATTTAAAGATGGGCAGTAACAAGTGTGATCAGTTCTGATGAAGTCTCACCGGAGCATATTTGAGACAAAACACTTTACTTGTCATTTTTTCTTCTCTGTATTAAAATGTGGTCAGATTTCTGTGGAAAGCTTTGAGTGGTTCATTGGTCTGTGGCTATGATCCTGTTTGTTTTTGAGAAGTTAAGAATGTTATCTCTACCTATTCTACTTGCATAAGGGGTAGGAAAACTAATGAGCCTTCAGCTTACTCTTAAGTACCTTAGAACTTTGCAGACTGCCTTTGCAGCTTGATAACCAAAGTCTAGCCAAAACCAGAGTACCCTTTGCCTTACTTTGCTTTTTTAAACAGAGAAAAAAAAATAAAATATGGTGGTAAACAGGTACATGGAAGTTTCTGTGGTTTAATTAGTTATAAGATTTTAACACAGTAGACTGGGACAATAAAAGTCGCTTTTGAGAAAGATCACACATCATTGACCATTGGAGGTTTATCATAAGCTTTGTTCCTGTACCATGTCTTCATCAGATATGTATAAATAGCCCACAGAGATGTTTTAAAACCGCATACTGGTCTGATAGTACTATACTAGCAAAATAAATTTACCAGTCATTGCATGCATGCCTTTATGCACTGTTAATTAATCTTTTGTTACTTCTGCAGAAGTAACCTATATTAGAGTATGAATATGGACTTTGACAAGCTTTGAACCATTTGCTCAGTGGCTGTTTTTTTTTTCCTTTGACAAATTATGCCCACATAACACTAACAGCACCAAATTCAGGAATACTTGCATTTAGTCTAATTGCACTAATTCCCACATAACCACCCCTGTAACAGATTTTATAATACTTTGGAGATCCTATTATGTACTACATACTTAAAAATCTTTTACCAGATTTAATTTTTAAAGTATGTTAAAAAGCATTCCAGCTTTTGATGTACATTTTTTAAATCTGAACATTTTAGATAAAGATAGTGTGCTATGCCATATTTGTCTCATTAGTCAGTTTTAAAATGTAGTAGGTTGCCATTTGACACAGTCATTTAGGATAGATTTTTCTTATTCTATAAAATTGCAGCAATGCTAATAAAATGAAAATAATGTGCTACAGCACACTATGATTGTGTACAACTTTACTGTAGCCACAGTTTCGCATAACAACTTGATTTAAGCATGATGACAACAGCAATATTTATGAAAGCATTTTTAGTTCATGTCCTTAAATGTTCAAGGAAACTCTTTGATTACTTGTGGTGCCATCTTGAATATATCACATGGGATGAGATCTACTAGAAATATAATGGATCATTAGAATCCTAATTTTATTGTAAAATAGGTTCCCAGCATGCAGACTCCCCGATTAATTAATAAGCATGCATCACCACTAACTGTTGTATTGGGAATTATCTGTCAGTCTTGTCTGGAATGGGACAAACTGTAGAACCTCTGGATTTCATTTATATGGATGTTGGGTACCTGAAATGAAAAGTTTAGTTATATGCTGTATTTTACTATGTAAAAAGAAATAAAAATGATAAATGAGTGACTTAAAATTAGTCATCCAACTGATTTTATGCTTTCTTCACTGGTGCTACAAAATGTTTCAATAGTCACAAAATACATACCCCTTGTGGTTCCTCTGAAGTGTCCTTAATACTTATTTCTTTCAAATACTGCACTTTAAAAACAACTTATACTTGACTGCAATATTTTAGTAACTGATAAAACTATAAGCATGTGCATTTAAAAAGAAAATCTAAGTCTCAACATTTCATTAACATGGTTTATACATTTTTATACGCAATAAACAATATATTTTTGAATTCACTAAGTCTTTTTTATACTTTTGTCTTTTTCAAACATAATTATAGGCAAACTTTTATGTATAGTAGAGAACATCACATTGCAATGCAACCTGATATTATTCTGTTTTACCATAAGTTTGTGTAAGATTAAGGATTAATTAGAAGTTACAACATGCTCTACACAAACTTTCAAGATGTGTTTTTATCGCATTTCATGATACTTTCTTACTCTCCCACCAACATGAAATTTTATTTACCTGAGGTTTATACATTCATACTGATGATGATGATGGTGATGGTTGACTGAGCCATTTTGGGTGTTTATGCAATATGTAAAATTTAAGTTAAGATCAAGTTGTTATGGTATACATGTCTAAATAACTGTTTATGATAGGCATATAGTAACTGCTTTGAACTTACCTGTTTTACAGCAGTACATTTTTGTATCGAATTTTGTTTTTCTGTACTTGCTGCTTAGCTAACATTTCCCAGCTAATCTTCAGCTTTATCTACTTGCTTATAAGCTGATTAAATTTACAGACAAAATAATATAAACCTACAAAATTACAAGAAAAAATAATTAAATAATTATTACATAACAGAGCACTCACTTGCTGAATCATCCAAAAAAAATTATGTCAAAATGATGGATCGTCAGGGATCAAATAAAGCATTCCAAAGTGGGAGCTTCAAAAAGCATTGCATTACCTGAATGTTTCACACTCCATAAGAGATGTACTAGCAACCCCCCAAGGAAGATGAGTGTAGATGATGATGTGGACAGTGAGTGTAGAGGATGATGTGGACAGTGAGTGTAGAGGATGATGTGGACAGTGAGTGCAGAGGATGATGTGGGCAGTGAGTGTAGAGGATGATGTGGACAGTGAGTGTAAAGGGTGATGTAGGCAGTGAGTGTAGAGGATGATGTGAACAGTGAGTGCAGAGGATGATGTGGACAGTGAGTGTAGAGGATGATGTCAACAGTGATTGTAGATGATGATGTGGGCAGTGAGTGTAAAGGATGATGTGGACAGTGAGTGTAAAGAATGATGCTGTGGGCAGTGAGAGTAGATGATGCTGTGGGCAGTGAGTGTAGAGGATGATGTGGACAGTGAGTGTAGAGGATGATGTGGGCAGTGAATGTAGAGGATGATGTGGGCAGTGAGTGTAGAGGATGATGTGGACAGTGAGTGTAAATGATGATGTGGACAGTGAGTGTAGATTATGCTGTGGGCATTGAGAGTAGATGATGCAGTGGGCAGTGAGAGTAGATGATGCTGTGGGCAGTGAGTGTAGAGGATGATGTAGGCAGTGAGTGTAAATGATGATGTGGATAGTGAGTGTAGAGAATGATGTGGATAGTGAGTGTAGAGGATGATGTGGACAGTGAGTATAAATGATGATGTGGACAGTGAGTGTAGATGATGCTGTGGGCAGTGAGTGTAGAGGATGATGTGGACAGTGAGTGTAGAGGATGATGTGGGCAGTGAGTGTAGAGAATGATGTGGGCAGTGAGAGTAGAGGATGATGTGGACAGTGAGTGTAGATGATGCTGTGGACAGTGAGTGCAGAGAATGATGTGGACAGTGAGTATAAATGATGATGTGGGCAGTGAGTGTAGAGGATGATGTGGACAGTGAGTGTAGAGGATGATGTAGACAGTGAGTGTAGAGGATGATGCAGACAGTGAGTGTGGAGGCTGATGCGGACAGTGAGTGCAGTGTATTATGCGGACAGTGAGTGTAAAGGATGATGTGGATAGTGAGTGTAGAAGATGATGTGAATAGCAGGTGAAATCTCAAAGAGAGATTTAAAAGATCTAAAAAGGATACTCAATTCACTTCTGAGATATATTTTTCAAGTCCACTTAAATCATGTGCTGTTCCACTGAAAGGAAACAGATCTATCATTAGACTTATTTATAAAAACAAGTAAGAAACCATTTTTCTCTCTGTGAGTTTTCTAGCCTTCTCTGCAAACCACCAAACCTCCCCTATCAGTCTTTATTTATAGGTTCATAGGTCCTTAGGTGTATACTAGGCTAAAGGCCACAAGGGCCTTTTTAGGCCTAGCCATGCATCCCAAATCTCTGACAAGATCTGGTACTCTTCATAGATTCATTGGTTCATAGATTAGTACTAGGCTAACTGCCCTTGTGGGCCATTTTAAGCCTAGCCAATTACCCCATGTGAGAATCAAACGCTAGACCTTGTGTCTGTAAGCTAAACACCTTAACCATTATCCCACCACCCATATCTTGATAAGTGTAACAGGAGGCTGGGAGATGGACCATTTACAATCAAATCCCAAGACCTAGATGCCTGTGCCCATTAGATTCATAGCTGCCAAATCAGGGATGAATTTTCGGTTCCCCCTCCAGTTGTCCAAGTTCCACTTAAATTGGGTTAGGGAAGAACTCTGTCATATGGATGTAGAGTCTGTTCCAGAGAAGGTGTAGTCTCTGGGATACATATCTCTCTCTAAAGCAAGTCCTACCTATATCACAGAAAATGTTTAAGTCTTTAGAATGGGTTATTCTTGTGCTGTTTGTTTTGCAGATACGCAGGAGGTCCATCAGGGTGGGGTTTAACAATGCCTTGTATGCCAGGCATAGATCCCCCTCCTCAGCCTGTAGGAAACTGATATAGGCCCTTGAGGCAGTCTGTTTGGGACATGCTACTTCCACCCTGTATTCCTTTAGTGAGGAACCTCTGTGGACGTTCCACTTGTTGGATGTGCTTGGTTAGGTATGATGATTATGATTGTTTTGAGGAATAGAGGCTAAATTATATTGAGCAGGTGAGAAGTACTCCTTTGTACCTAAGATGGAGTGACTCTGCAGTTAATATATAACTGAGGGATGAGGGGAAAAGCTTCATGGAGTACAGGAGAGTTTATCCCACATAAATTCTTTAACTTTTAGAAGAATATATGTTGTCTGTGAATTTTTTAGATTTTACACCAACAGGTTTTCAGCTTAATAAATTCATAGGTACATACTAGGCTATCAATCAATGAGGGTATTTAGACAGCTAGCCATACATACCCATGGAGTTTTTTAGCCCTTATATTTTAAGTATGTATAACCCAGATATGAGCAGAACATTTACATGTTGCACCTATCTATGAGAGAAGAGGTGTGCTAAACCATGGATGATTTTGAGATTACTAATCAATTCATCCAGATTATGTCTATGTAGTATGAGAAAATATTTTGCTTTATGTGGAGAGGAAGACGATTCCAAAGAAGGGATATGCTCTATGATACATATCTATACCTCCAACATGTTCTTTTTATGTTGCAAAAATGGAGCTGTCTTAAGCAGGTGTTTATACTCCCATTGTCCTTGTGAATGTGCAGTAGGCCTGACAGGATAGGTGCTCTTGAGACCATGTACAGGAGGTAGAGATTGCTTCTCAGTAGCATGAATGACACAGAGAAGAGGGATAAGGCTTTGAGATACTCTACGTAGTTTTTATGATTTTAGGCCCTTTGTTTTCTTAGTAAGAAAGCATTGTGGGCATTCAAGCTGTATAAAATGTTTGGACAGAAACACACTTTAGGAGGACATTATACTCAGTGATCAGCCTAATGAGTGCAGAATACAGTGGAAGGATCAAGTCCCGAGACCTAGATGCCATACCCTTAGTAATAAGTTATGCCATAAAAAAGGACTTTCTTACAATAATGTATGTATGGTGAATAAAGGACAGTTCATTGTCTACACAGGTTCCCAAGTCCCTATCTATTGGGTAAATGCTTAGGGATGTGTTGTTTTCTTGCAATTGTTACAAAGGACTGTTTTTTTGATGAAGGATACTATTATACATTTCTTGGCACGCAGTTTAGTCCATAGTTTGACACTGGCTATTGGCTTGGAAAAGGCCTTCTATGGAGGATCGTGGTGTCCTCTGGGGAGTTTATGTTGGCACCAAGTTTATAGTCATCTGCAAACGTGGTCCGTAATACATCCTTAACAGTAGGTTTGACCTCCAAGAAGTAATTGCAAAAGAAGAGTGGCCCAAGGACTTTAAAAGCCAGCCCTAATTTCCTGACTTCTATTTATGAGTATGTTTGCTATCCAGTGAATTACACAGGGATTAACATTTAGCTGAGATAGTTTATCTATGATACCTGAGCATGGAATAGTGATTAATGCCTTTGCAAGGTCTAGATATAAAATGTATACAGATTTGTCCTCATTCATTGCTTCAGTAACCTTCTTGACAAAGTCATCCAGGTTAAGTAGGCAGGATCTGCCCTTGACAAATCCAAACTGGCTTGGGTTGAGAGTTGTAGTTTATCTATGTCCTTATTTATTAATGCCATAATGATCCTCTCATAGCCTTACAGATGAAAGGTTTGTGTTTTGTTTACAGCTGCAATAGTCTTGGCTATATGTATGTATGTATATATATATATATATATATATATATATATATATATATATATATATATATATGCATACACACACATATACATTTTTTTTTCCAATTTTCAGCATTAAAGCTAGACAACATATAAAAAATGCAAAATATGAATTAGATTTTATTTGCTTGTAACTTACATTAACGTGTTTCTGTTTCTAATTATACATTAGGTGGAAAACTACAGAGTCAGAAAAGTGTTCTGCCCTCTGTGGTGTTGGCATTGCCAATAGAACTGTGATCTGTATCCAGCTTCAGAATGGCTTAGAAATTAAGGTTGATGAAAGTCAATGTGTGGCAAAAGAAAAACCTGCTTCCCTCACTCCTTGTGTGGTCAACATCTGCAGATTCAGTTGGTATGTCACAGACTGGACAAAGGTACAGTATTTCTGTTTTACTGAGCAAAACATGTTAATTGACTGATAGACACAAATACGTGATTTACAGGAGCACTGTGGTGGACGTCCTTGTTATCTTGCACAAGAACTCAGGGTTTATCCATGCTTTGGTTCTCTTTCATTTCCACATACTTCCATGCTAAAATTATGAGCCTTGAGTTACCTGTAAGCAGTTTTACGTGATTTGTTCCTATTTGTATGTACACTGCAGCATTTCATGACAGAATATTACTTTCCATCCTTATTTGTTTCTGCCATTTTCATTAGTATCACTCAGGGTATCCCTCAGTGACATCAGCTGAGGGATAATGAGAGGTACAAGCCTCACAGATATCGTCACAGGAAACAAATTCATTCTCAGTTGAGTGCTTTCATCCAAATCCATCCAGGACTTTATCAAAATTAAGAAAATATTAAAAAGCAACTCATAGAAAACACTGTGTGCTAATTTCAAAACATTCTAGAATACAAAGAAAGTTTATGACAACTTTGGCTCAGTGCCAAAGATTATCCAGGCATTAATGAAAATATGACCTTGTTTCCAGTTTTGAAATCTAAGATCTTCAAATTAGATAGATTTTCATTATGTGTTAAAACAGTTATTTTAATTTCACAGTTTTAATGAGTTTTATGTGTTCTGTGTCTTTAACTTGTGTTCAATTACCATTGAGCTTTGATTGGAATATTCACATCATATGACACAAGTGCAATGTTTCATGTGAGGTGCTAGTTAACAAGTTACTCAGTTTTGATAAAATCCATTATATATTTGGACAAAAGTGCTCATTTGAGAATAATTCTGTTTCCTGTGAAGATGCCTACAAGGCTTGTTTTTTTAATAGTATTTTTTTTTGCTTCTGGTTTTTGTCATGATGCGAGTTGCATCCATAAACTTTAATTGACACATCTCTGTACATGCGAGGTGGTGTGACCATTAAATTCTAGGGGCACAACACACACTTTCTCACATTGATATCACTGAAGTTAAAGTTTACTGTTTAGCCTCAATGGCACAATCATAGGCAAAGCAGTATTTGTAAAAAATAACTATAGAAAAAGGAACAGACAATAATGTTCACCGATAGAGTGAAATGCTGTCAGTCACTTTCTGCACCACATACTGTGGTAGCACTGCAAGTTTTACTTCATTACCAAATCTCTGAATATTTCATGCACCATTCACAAGCATGTTGATAAAAAAACAGCATTGTATTTGTAAAAACAAACCTTACATACAAATGAAAAATATCAAAAAATAACGTCAGGGCAACTCATTTTCAGGATCACATCTGTTCTTAGTTTTTTTTTTTTAAGGGCACACAATTTTTTTTATTGTTCTTTTGAAAATTATTTATTTGCTGCGAGTAGTTTGCACAGTGTTTTCATGTATGTTTGCAATGGGAAGATGACACCAGAATGCCTGGATTAAAACCTGATACCTAAAAAGAAACACTTCATGATCCATTCAGTTCCTAATATTATTCAGAACATTGTTGAAGGAAAAGGTTTTTGTTACATGCAAACACAGAGGGCCAAATTCCAAAAGATCTGCTGTCAGTGTGACTTACTTCTGTGTAAGGCCTATCTGTAAACAGGCTTCACCCGGGGATTAGATTCCAAAAGACCTGCTTTCATTGTAAGTGGTCCCTTAAACTGAGATCAAATCTTTGATAGAATCAGGCCCTCAGAGTATTGTCATTTTTCTAATTATAGGTTTAATAAAAACAGGTATACTGTGAAAAGCCTGTTTTTTTCCAAATTAATTTTTGGATATGATGTCCCAGTAACTACAGGGAAAACCCTTCCTGGCTCTCTTTTTATCTTTATAATAAAAGAAGGAGCACTGGAGTTGGTATAATTTAACAAAAAAACATAAACTGTATTTGAAAAAGCAAAAAACAAAATGCAAACAGGAACTTGTCCTGCTATCTTCAGCAAAATTTGAGATTCAACAATTATAACATAACCAAGTTATAGACTTCAGATCTGAAGGTTTTTCCCCATATATAATAATTGTAGATTCAAAATCAATGTCTAAGAGCAGTGTATCAAATATATGTGTCTACCAACATTTTCATTTGTAAGCTTACAGCTGTTTCTGCTGATTTGTTAATAGTATTAGTTAAGAGACTTGTAGGCTGGAGAATAAAATACTTGAAATTTATTCCAAAACACAAAGTCAGGTAAGTGCTTTCAAGGCAATCCTCTTCATCAGACCTTAATACACAAATAAATTAGCACACAAGGTTTAAATAAAGCCAACAACCAATAAAAATTCTTTAAAAATCAGTGAAGCAACCATCTTTTTTTCAAGAGAGGTTTTAAGGACACAGCACTGTTAAGACCAGGTGATAAGTATGCCTTAAAGTCCTCTATCCACCTTAATTCAGCATATTCAGTTTCATTGTTAATGTCACCTTCTCTAAAACTCACATTCATTTACTGCAAAACCAAAAATTTAAAATTGTGCTGGTCTCCGCAATCTAAAACATGCTTGGCTAGTGCATTAGTAAGCTTGCTGTTCCTAATATCATTAAGATGTTCCATTACCCTTTCCTTTAAAGTTCTGTTGGTTTTACTAATGTAGACTGCACTACAGAGATTACACTTAGAAAAATACAATGTTTTTAGTAGAGCAATCTGCATAAAATAAAAACTCTACAGGCTTCTGATGCACAGGGTGTCTATATATGTAGAAAAACAGCTAAGATTTGTGTTGAATAAGGTAACTACTGTCCTCCGTGACAGCAAACAGTTCTTAGAACATCTTTATGACTGGGCTGAAACTCAACAAGCTGTAGGTTTAACTGATGTTATCTTTGTTACATTGGACATGAACTCTTTGTTCACGGTTATTACCAACAATGAAGGGATTGAGAATGTCAGGCAGTTTCTTACCAAGGAGAGCAACTTCAGCAATAGCAAAACCAATATGATATGTGACCTTCTAGACTTGATTCTAGAGAATAATGTTTTTTTGTTTGAAAGAGAGTTTTTTTTCAGAAAGTGGGAGTTGCTATGGCCATGGCATGTGCCAACACATATGCCAATATTGTTTTGACCCAATGGGAGAAAGAAATGTTTTTTACCTCCGACATGTACAAGCAGCACATTACATTTTATAAATGTTTTGTGAATGATATCTTCTTTGCTTGGCATGGTGATGAGACACAATTAGATACATATGTTAGGTTCCTTGATAAAGGTGAAATCAGCTTTCTGGATGCAACTGTGAGTAAAAATATGTTTGGTAATATCTCGACCAGAATACACAGGAAGGATTGTAGGAAGAACAACATTCTTCACTGCTCCAGTATGCATCCCAGACACATTACTAAGGATATAGTTAAGAACCAAGTCTTACGCTGCAAGAGATTACATACAGACAGGGAAGAATTAATGGAAGCCATGAGTCATCTCACTACAGAGTTTGTTGAGAGAGGATATAAGAAGTCTGATATTGACAGAGCGATGGTGGAAGCAGATTCATATGAAAGTTACAAAACCAAACCCTACTATTCAGATGAGCATCTGGTGAATGCACTCCCAGAAAGGCAGATCTCCTCAACATCTGTGAATAGGCTATGTCTTACTTTTTCTAATGATGTCAACAAGACATGTGACATCATTAAAAAAAACTGGCCCATTCTCCTTACTGACCCTGAAATCAGTCATGTTGTTGGTTCTATACCCAGATTTAGTTTAAAAAAATGGCAAGAATTTGAAAAAGAAACTTTGTTACAAACAGCAGAGAATATGTGACAGGTTAGTCTCGCAGCATAGAGAGACTTTTTCTTGTAGAAATTGCAAAATTTGTAATAGTATTTGGTCTATTTGCATGATTTTACACCCTGTGCATCCGAAGCCTGTAGAGTTTTTATTTTATGCAGATTGCTCTACTAAATACATTGTGTATTTTGCTAAGTGTAATCTCTGTAGTGCAGTCTACATTAGTAAAACCAATAGAACTTTAAAGGAAAGGGTAATGGAACAGCAAGCTTACTATTGCACTAGCCAAGCATGTTTTAGATTGTGGAGACCAGCACAATTTAAAATTTTTGTTTTTGCAGAAAATTAATGTCAATTTTAGAGAAGGTGACATTAACAATGAAACTGAATATGCTGAATTAAGGTGGATAGTGGACTTTAAGGCATACTTATCACCTGGTCTTAACAGTGCTGTGTCCTTAAAACCTCTCTAGAAAAAAGAGAGTTGCTTCACTGATTTTTAAAGAATTTTTATTGGCTGTTAGTTTTATTTAAACCTTGTGTGCTAATTTATTTGTGTATTAAGGTCTGATGAAGAGGATTGCCTTGAAAGCGTTTACCTAACTTTGTGTTTTGGAATAAATTTTGAGTATTTTATTCTGCAGCCTACAAGTCTCTTTACTCATACTTATATTTATATTCTTGGGTTCTTGGTTCCACCATCTCTCTACTTCCTACATTGTTAGTAGTATTCCTTGAGTTATATACCAATATGCATACTGTGAAACCACATTGCCACAGAAAGGTGTATTATAACCACAGCTCTAAACTGAACTTTAAATGAAACTCTGCAAAAGTAGCCTTGTTAAATATAAGGCTGATGTCACTATAGCAATGAAAATCTTTTTGAGCTGGGGTATAACCAAGTGATACACACACAGCATGCAAGGTGTTGTGCCCCTTGCACCTCCATATAATCAGCTCTGAGTTCACTCAACATTGGAGTAAAGGAACTTAATCCCCTTGGCAAGTTGAATTAATAATGTAGGTGTACAGCTATTTTGGAGCACCACAGTGGTGTAGCTGTTAGCTTTGTCACCTCACAGCAAGAGGTTCTCCACTTCAATTCTTGGTCAGGGTGCCTTCTGTGGAGAGTCTGCATGTCCCCCCTGTGTTCGGATAGGTTTTCACAGGGTGCATCCTTTTTCTTCCCACATTCCAAAGACATGCAGTAGGTGGATTGGACACTCTAAATTGGTCCTAGGTGTGAGTGTGTGCATGTCACTGTGTGTGGTGCACCCTCTGAGGAGGGTTGGGCCGTGTATAGCAACCGGAACCTGTAAAACCTGTAATTGCTACAGAAATGAAGAGCACTGAAAGGTGCTCGTTGCCTGGTGTACCACATGGTGCATAAACAGGAAAGAGAAAGACAGCTATTTTGATTAAATATTTTCAGTTAAATTCATTACATTCAGAAACAATTTCACAAATGTCTAAACAAAACAAATAGATATGTGCATGACATGAAAGCAGGAATGTGAGAATGCAAAACAGCAGAGTGATGTGCCCCAGTATAGCATTTCTCACCAATCTACTTTAAGCTCTTTAATTTTATATTGACAGGAATGTTGTCTTAAATTATATTCACAAAATCAGTGTCCTCTGAAAAAGCTAAAATGTATTTCTGTACAAAGAATTGAAAAAATGTATGAAGTTCAAATTTTAGTAAAAATTTCCTCACTGGAAGAAATTCTTTTTATGAAATCTGTTGAAAGTGCAGAAGCTTTGCTGTGTCTTTGGTTTTCTAACTGTTTGTCAAAACTAGCAGTGTATATGCATTTTCTGTTGTATCTGTTGTATTTCTGCTTGTAGAAACCTGAATGCGTCTTCTCACAAAGTAGTCTGGCTGAGCTAGAGACGGTACAAGGGACTAAGGGAGACGCAGGCAGGATTACTAATAACACATTATATGACATGCATATAGTTTCACAATGCAGGAGAAAATGTGCTTATAATCTTAGCTTTATAAAGGAATAGTCTAGTAGCTACAATTGGTGAGCCTTGACTGATTATTAAGTAAGGGAAGAATGTTGATCCACTGACAGCAAATCAACTGAATGCCACTAGATTGAAAACAAACCTGCCAAAGCAACTTTTAGTGAACATTGAATGTCCGTTTTCTGCCCCTGCAACACCTCACCCCTGAGTTTAGATATACCTATTCTGAAGCCACACAGTAGTGCACAAAAGAGAAAACTGCAATGTTGCTGAAAGCTGTTTTGAGTGAATATCATCAGTCCGCCGGCATTCTGTACATCTGGTGTTGATACAATGACAGGGAACCCTAACATAGTTACTTACCAGCATTCTGTACATCTGGTGTTGATACAATGACAGGGAACCCTAACATAGTTACTTACCAGCATTCTGTACATCTGGTGTTGATACAATGACAGGGAACCATAACATAGTTACTTACCAGCATTCTGTACATCTGGTGTTGATACGATGACAGGGAACCCTAACATAGTTACTTACCAGCATTCTGTACATCTGGTGTTGATACAATGACAGGGAACCCTAACATAGTTACTTACCAGCATTCTGTACATCTGGTGTTGATACAATGACAGGGAACCCTAACATAGTTACTTACCAGCATTCTGTACATCTGGTGTTGATACAATGACAGGGAACCCTAACATAGTTACTTACCAGCATTCTGTACATCTGGTGTTGATACAATGACAGGGAACCCTAACATAGTTACTTACCAGCATTCTGTACATCTGGTGTTGACACAATGACAGGGAACCCCAACATAGTTAATGCTTCTTATAGAAAGGGCTGTTTGTATCATTAATTCACACCTGTAAACAGCACATTTTATTGGTTTAAAGCACAAATTATTATTGAGAGCACAATTTCCTCATTCTAGAGTTTAATTTCCTTCCTATAAAGGGATTCTCATGCTGGTACAAATAATTAGCAGTCTGAGAGTAAGTGCAGAGGACTAAGGCTATGGTCTGCAAATGAACTGATTCCTGCACTCCAGAGTTTGATTCTCTTAGCCTACATTTTCTTACTGTATTGCTCGGACTAAGTCTCTTAACAAGACAGTATTGAGAGTTTTTTCCTGAAATGGAACACTTGTGTCCATTAGGTATACTTGTTTAACAATTAAATTAAATTAAATAAAAAGATAGCTTAGCTGTGTGTCTGTGTGGTATATCTAAGCTATCAAGCTTTCTGAGTACCCTAACATGCTAGGTTACCATGAAATATGATGTTACTTCTGTTAAGTATTTATCTCGCTGGTTCCTACATCTTATTACCCTTATATTTCAAGACTTCATTCCATGTAAAGGTGGCAGAATTAGGTGTTTGCAACCTTGCCATTTTTCCTTACTGTTAATAACATATAACAAATCACGCAGCAACTAGTGAGCCAGTAAGCTGTCAGCTACAAATGAATTAGAATAGCTCATACGTGCAACATAGGGAGTGTTACATTTCTGTCTGAGTATATACCGAGGAGTAGTTCTTCCCTCCAGAGCAACTATGCTTAGTGTTGTTTATAGATAAAATGACCTTTGACTATATGCTATACTCATGCAATGTGGACACAGTAATAATGAGGTGTAAAACTGGATGTAGAACTGGCCAAACTTAAACTTGAAATAAAGACTATAAAGTTTAAGTAATCCTATAAAAATTAAAGAATAAAAATAATAGTAATAATAATAATGCCCAAAAGTATTCAACTTTAGCAACTCTAATTTTTAATAAACTGGAGATAGAAACACTATCAGTAATGTCAGGCAAGACCGTAGCATTAAGTCTCAATTGCCAGCATAACTCTTTATAACACAAAACCACATCTAAATCTCCACATATACTGTATAGTCAAAGGTTACTTAGAGCAGAGATTTAGGGTTATTACACTAGTTGATTGTAATTCTTGACTGGTGCATTGCAATAGCCATGTGTGTATATGTTGTAGTGATTTCTGTTTGGGTTACTCTGAAGAAGTCTTAGTACAAGATGAAAGCGCTCAGTTATTTTTAAATAAAGCCTTCCATTATGATGTGTGATTGGTTTATTTTTAGTGTATAATGATTGGTCCTGATACCAGGAAATGTTTCTTTTTTGAGATTTTTAAAACTAATTTAAATATTGTATTTTATTGAGTGCATGTACTTTGAATGGTAGTTGACCTGTTGTGAGTGTTTTTTGGTGCAAAGCCTGGAGAGTATTTAAATGGGATGGAAATATTTTATAAAAAGATTCTGAGGAAGTTTTATGGTGAATATATTAAGGAACAAAAGCACTTAATCTTAGAATGAATCTTGTGGTTTGTCCTTTGGAACTTGATATTTTATTCTATTAAGATGTTATACAGAATACTTTAACCCCAAAATATCATATTTTTCAGAATAAGAAGTCTGGTAGCATGATAGAAGGGGGGATACTATTACTAGTAAAAAAATAATTCACACAGTGCCTTCTAAATTAACATAAAAATCACTGCACAAAACAGCTGTTCTTTAGTGCTTAAAGTTCAGAAAAATAAATCAAGGTAAAGCTCATATACCAACCATTGCTAACTTGTGCTAATCATTTCAGCTAATGCTCTAATTGTATCCATAATTCAATTTGTGAAAGCCAGTACTGCTTTTCTCATAGGTGATCCTGGGTTTAGCAACATTAACACTAACATTAAAGGATTCTAGGGTCAACTGCATATGCGAAAAACATCTGGTGTGTAATGTTGATAGTCCTCTGATAGGAAGGGGCATAATTGGGGGCATTTTTACTAATATAGTATATTGAATAGTCTTGGCCTTTAATGAAGACAGAAAGATCTTATTTCTGATTTAGTGAGGCTGTTCTTCACAGATATGAAAAAGTATGACTATTTATGCACATTATTTAATTATTTATTTATTTATTTATTAATTTTCACTTCTGGGGGTGATCAAATCCAGCTTAACAAATGCTTAGGCCTTAATCAGTAGCTTCTGTATTTTTAGGAAAGTGCAAAATGTAATTGAGTTCCTCCAAGGAATTCATGTCAGCCTGAAAGATTGCTCCAGCATAATGCACTAAGCAGTGTTGCTGCAAATATTATTATGCAATAAATTATGTATTACTGAATACCGGCCTATGTAAACCGCACGTGTGTGTGTGTGTGTGTGTGTGTGTGTGTGTGTGTGTGTGTGTGTCTGTTTATACTATGTATATATTAGCATATTAGTATATAAATGCACATGTGTATAACCAAAGTCTTAATATCAATTTGTTGACTTTTTGTAATTTTTCAGATTTCCCAACCTTCATTTTATTTTATTTTATTTTTTGTAGTATTTTAACATCAGGCTATTCCATTTTAATTCTTGATCAAACTTGCAAAGGAAAGACTAACGTATATAAAGATAGAAGAATTACCATGTTATACATATGGTTTCCATGCATGTCACAGGATTTCTTTGCATATTTCAAGGTGTTAAACAGACAACCCAGAAAATAAAATTGTAGTCAGTAAAGAGAAAGGAATTGTTGAGTTAAGTAAATGAATTATATTCCATATAAGCTATTTTCTATTTACATAATCCTTGTGTTTGCAAAAGTAAAGTAATGAGTATATCAATAACTTATAGAGTTTGATTTAAAATAAGAGAAACTAACAGCTTGTCTCATCTGAATTGCTCTGTGTCATTTTCTAAAAATCTAGAGCTGTTAATTGCTATGATAATACAACATAATATGTGTTTAGATTAAAGTCTAACTTCCGTCTAAACAGTAACTTATTATCTCTTATCCAGTGCTCAGCTTCTTGTGGAAATGGAGTTCAAACCAGACAGGACTTTTGTGTGAATTGGAAAACCAAACAACAGGTAGAGCCAGTGTTCTGCAGAAATTTTCCTAAACCAATCACTGTACAAGGCTGTTACGTGGGCCCTTGTGCCACAGAAATGGCATTACAAGGGACTTTAACACCAGGAGCTAATTATTCAGTTCCTGCCATTGAGATGGACATACAGAATGAGCGATTACAGGCTGCGACAGCTTTGCCTGCAACTACTACAGTTTCACCAACAGATTTTAAAACTTCAGACGATACGGAACATCTGGAGCGACCTTACTCAGGCAACAGTAAAGTATCAATTGTTTACTATTTATTGAATGCAGGAAGCATTTTTTTCATTCATTTTTTATGATAAGTTTAATATAAAATAGTCAGTGTTAAAATGACTGCTCTACCATTTTTCTGTGTATATTGTCTCATTCTTAACTTAATATAATTTTTCATTAACTGTGCTCTTAATACTAGTATTTGGTATTTTTATACCATCTTAGGTGTTTACACATATGACCATAGTGCATGTTAATACAAACCAAGGTACAATCTGTCTTGTGGACATGAAGAAGTGAAAATAGCCATACAGTGATTCATTATTTAACATTTCTGCCTCAGAGCTCAGTGGGGCTCAGGCCTTCTTTCTGCTTACCATCTGTGTGGAATTTGAATGTTCTCCCTTGCCCGCTTGTTTTTTTAGGTATTCCTGTTTCAGGCAAATAAAAAAACAAATTGATTGACTGGCTGCTTTAAACTATCCTGAGAATATAGCACCTGCATGAATACAGATTTCACTGAATGAACTGTACGTGAAGAAAGATATTTGGAAAAGTTGTTTAGGAAACAAATCTTCCTTCCCCCACTTCACTTATTCAAGGGACTGAGCCTACTGCTACATAATCAGTTTTGGGATTACATCAGCAGTGACCATCATCTAGAGCCAATTCTCACACTGCTGGTAAACCATGGGGCAAGAAGAAATCTCTCCATGAAGCATACATGCAGAGAAGTTGTCAATCTGACCAGCTGACTGTAAACTGCAATCCAAGCAGGTGGTTTTCTTTCAATGAACCTACTCTTCTGTCCCCCCACATACCCCTCAACACACACACACATACATATACACACACACAAAATCAAACTCACATATCTTACATTTCCTCTTGCCCTTGTGGCCTAAATCATGGTTGAGAAGGGTCGGCAGCTGAGAAAGTTTAATGCTGTATCACTGCATCTCTGAAAATTCAAAAATGTTCTGAAATGTTAATCACTTTGTCATTAATGCATTTATTTATTTAAAACTCACAGCCTTTGTATGTACAATAGGCAAATGTGAGCATGTTTTCTATGGTTATTTGGGAGAGTACATATTTTCTATTGTTATTCTGTCTCCCTATTGAAATCTCAAGACTCGCATTGCCAAGTCCCGAGACACATATGTATATATGTAGATGTAAATGTAGATAATCTATACCTGTCTACATATGTAGTTATCTGTGTCTATAGATTCCTGTATATATAGATAGATAAATAGATAGCTATAGATATACAGAGATAGATATAGATATATGTTTATATGGGTGTACAACTTTCCATTGAAACAGAAACACATCAGCTTCAGGTGGAGCCAGTTCAGCTGACTGAATATCAGCTGATCAAAATTTACCAGCTTAGCCAGTACAAGAGTGGCACAGTGGGGATCAGGGAATATGCCCTTTTCCCCACTGTAGTGTGATCTTGGAATTAGTCTATATAATTAGCAGGGGGTGGGGGGCACAAAGGGTACTTGCCATCCTGCAAAAAATATTGTGTTTTTTAGTCTTTTGTAGATAAATGTTTTGGTTCTCAGCAATTAGGTTTTGATCTTTGTAGTTTCAACTAATTGTCTTTTCAATGAAAGGTTATGCTTCCATTTTATATATATTTACAACTCAAATTATTAAAAGAACATTTAACTAAAAAGTTTTTTGGGTGTAAAAAACACCGAAATCACAAAATACCAAAATGTATTTGACTGAATGCTCACATGACTGAATTCTCATTTGTATAGTGTTTGTTAAGTAGGTGTGTCTGGGAAGATGGATGTTTGAAAAGGTTATAGTGGTTGGTGTTTACATGTGAAAGCTCACTGTTTATGGTTAGGGTAAAGGTTAGGTAAAGGGAGAGATTTACTGTTTTACATATTTTGTGTCCATTTGTCTTGCGTAGCCCCCCACATATTTTAAATGTGTTAAACTATATACATGCATACTTGCAATCGTAATATGTTACTCTTATCCAAACATGATATATACTTTAAATATGTGCCCCCCATACCCCCCTACTATATATACCAACTCCAGGGTCACACTACAGTGGGGACAAGGCCATATACCACTTTTGGTGAAATGTGTTTCGGTGAATTGTGCTTTCAGTTATTTGTGTTCGGTGATATGAGTTTCGGTAAAATGTGCATTCGGTGAAATGTCCTAGATCCATATGTATATACATAAATATATATATATATATATATATATATATATATATATATATATATATATATGTGTGTGTGTGTGTGTGTGTGTGTGTGTGTGTATGTGTGTGTTTGGAGGCATGAGGGCTACATGAAGGCTTTCCCCCTCCATAAAACACTTACCTTATTTTTCATGAGTTGAGTTTCCTGATAAGATGAACTGAATTGAAACCCCATCATGATGAACATTATTGATACAGCAGAGACTCATATATGAAACAATGCTAGATTTAGAATTCTCTGTTAAAATATTTAGTGGAAAGCTGCATTTAAAAGTGTGTCCATAGAGTTATATAGCAATTATATCTGTAGAATTTTGTGTTTAAAATTTAGCTGTAGAATTCCATCTTTAGATTTTTTTTCTATGGAATACTATTTGTGATATTTTGTCTACACAAATCTTTGTTTAGCTATAGGTACTTAGAACTATATCTACACGTTTCTATGTGTAGGTCTCTAGGTCTCAAATTCTATCTGTAGAATTCTGTGTCTGGAATAAAATTTGAATAATTCTGCAATGAACATTCTGTGTATGGAATTCCATAGATTTCTATCTGTAGAATTCTTTGTTTGGAATTTTTTGTAAAAAAATGTATTTATAATTCTGTCTTTAGAGCTTTACCTGTAGAATTCTTTGTTTATGAATCTGAAAATTATATCCTTAGAACTGTATCTGTAAAATCCTATTGGTAGAATTGTCTATTAGGAATTATTTCTGTAGTATTTTATATTTATAATTTTGACTGCAAAAAAGGGTTATTTCTGTATAGCTCTGTATTTAAAATTTTATCTGTCTTCTGATTTGAATAGTATCTGTCATCTGAGTTCTTTGTTTAGAAGTTTGTGTTTCCATATAATTCTGCATTTAAAATTTTGTATGTGAAGTTTGGTATTTAACATTTCATCCATAGAATTCTATCAGTAGAATTCATTATATGTACCTTGTTCCATACTATTACATTTTAAAAATGCTATCTGTTTAAGAATATCTGTAAAATTCTATTTGATTTTTATTTGAAAATTATTTGCTTAGAATTTTTGTCTATAAAATTATATCTGTAGGATTTCATGATATGAATTCTTTCTGTGGAATTCTATGCTGAGGATTCTGCACATAGAAAGAAATTTTGTCTGCAAATTTATTGCTCATAATTATATCCATATAATTAAATATGTAGAACTCTATATTCAAAATTTTATCTGCATAATTCTATATTTAGATTATAGCTGTAAAATTCTGGCTTTATAGTGCTGTATTTTTTATAATGCTATCTATATAACTCTATGCTTGCGGATCTGTCTGAAAAATTATATCTTCAAAATTATATGTCAAGAATTCTGAGTTAAAAGCCATATCTATAGAATTCTTTATGTAGAATTTTATCAATGTAATTTTAGAATGCTTTCTGTGGAATGATGTGCTTAAACTTCTGTGCTTATATAGCTATCAGTAGAATTTTTTAGTTAGACTAATTTACTTTCAAACTTACTTAATCAATAGAATTCTTTGCTTGGAATTTTATATGCTGAGTTGTTTATTGTTTGTTTATTTAGAATCCTAAGTATAACATTCTCTGCTGATAATCCTGTCTGAATAATCCATCCTTATAATCCTAACCATGGAATTATTTCTGTGGATTCCTATCAGTAGAATTCTAGATATAAAATTATTACTGCAGTTATGTACTTAGAATTCAGTCTGTTGAATTCTGTAATTTAGAATTATTTATTTATGTATAGTTTTGTACCTGAATTTCAGGCTGTACAGTTCTGTTTGAAGAATTCTGTCTATAGAATTCCATCAATGGACTTCTGAGTTCTGAATTGTATTTTATAGTTTTGTGTTTGTAATTTTAATTGTATAATTCTGTGTTTTGAGTTATCTCTGTAGAATTATGCACTTAGAATTCTTTCTGTAAAATTCTGCAATTAAAGTTCTGTGATTAAAACTGTATCTGTTGAATACTATTTTCAGAATATTGTTTATAGAATTATGTTTAAGACTCAATTTGCAGAAGCATTCTGTCTTGACTACACTGAAATTTTTTTATGAGAATTCTGTTGAATTCCGTCTTCAATTCTATCTGCATAACTTTGTGTCTCTAATTCTATGTGTAGTATTCTGTGTTATGAATTTCAAGTTTAGACCTTTGTGAAGAGAATTAAATTGAAATCTACCAGTAGAATTCTACTTTTTATCTTCCCTCTGTAAAATTCTGTCTGTATTTTTTATGCTTATAATTCTGTCCACAGAAGTCTGTGTCTAGAATTCTATCAATAGTTTTCCATGCCTAGAATGTTATTGGTAGATCTGTGTTTAGAATTATTTCCTCAGAATGGTGAATAGAAGTCTTTCTCTAGAATTTACTATTTAGAATTTTGTCTGTAAAACTAATTTCTTATTATTCTCCCCATAGAATCAATTTGCATTTTGTCTGTATAATTCTAAATTTAGAATTCTTCTGTGTAATTCTCTCTTTTGTATTATATCTGTAGAATCCTGTTTTTACAATTCTATCCATCTGTACATTTTTGAATTTATAATTCTATATGAAGAATTCTGTGTTCAGAATTCTGATGGTAGAATTTGGTTTGAAATTCTGTCTGAATGTGATCTTTACAATTCTACATATAGAATTTGGTGGTCAAAATTCTATTTGTAGAGTTATCTGTTTAAAATTCTACTTGTAGACTGCATCACTTTAGAACTCTGTTTGTATAATACTTTATTTACAAAATGGGTGAACTGTACCTCAGCACCCTGACTGGAGAATGAATGTACTCCAGCAGGATATTAATGTAAAAGTAATACCAGCTGAAAAATGAGTCTTCCACTTCATGGCAGCATAACAAGCTGCCATGGAGCTTGGACAGAAAAAAAAATAACGGCCTCCATTATTTTATGCTCACTAAGCAGCGCTTCTGCTGTTTAGCGAGTATAAAATGTAAAAAAAATTGAAAATTAAAAGAAAAATTGTGTGTGTGTGTGTGTGTGTGTGTGTGTGTGTGTGTGTGTGTGTGTGTGTGTGTGTATGTATGTGTCTGTATGTATGTGTTTGTGTGTGTATGTTTATGCATGCATGTGAGTGAAAGCGAGATCGATCGAGCCATTATTTTACACTCATGAAGCAGCACTTTTACTGTTTTGTGAATGAAAACTAAATATAACAATAACGTTGTATATATATGTGTGTTTCTTTTTCTGTGTTTATGTTTCTATCTGTGTGTGTGTGTGTGTGTGTGTGTGTGTGTGTGTGTGTGTGTGTGTGTGTGTGTGTGTGTGTGTGAGTGCATGCTTGCATGCATAAAAGAGAGTTGGGTATGAGTGAGAGAGAGAGAGAGAGAGAGAAGACTGAGTGATCCAACACTGGTAGCAGCAGCATTCAGAAGGGTTATATACCTTTCACCTCTTACACCCAGTTAAATGAATAAAACCTAAACAAAGGCTTAAAACAGAAATGTATTCCTGTTAAAAAATCACAAAGTTGCTTTAATAATAGGACTTGTGTTAGCATGCATTTTCTGAAGTGCATGTGTGTGGGGAGTGGTGTTTGTGTAAGAGAGGGAGAGACAGTGAGATCAGTGGAACACTGGCAGCAACAGATAAGAGGTTTGCCTATATCTCAACCTCTTAGCTCAAGAAATCTGGATAAAGCATGAAATAAATGGGGATCAAAGGCTCAAAAATAGGAACATATTTTAAATGTCCTACTTAAAAAAGTTAAAAAGTAAATTAAATAACAGGATTTGTGTTAACATGAATTTTCTGAAAGAAATAAAGTCTGAAAGTCAAATGTATGTCATTATTTAGTGTCTTAAATCTCCAATGACTGGCAAGAAACCATTTTGGCAGTAAGGGACCAAAAAACAAAACAAATAACTAGATATTTAAAAAAAAGATGTATTTTGGATGTAAATTGCTTCCTCTAATACCCTTTACATATACTACAGCAACTTTGAAACATTAGGTAGAGGAACTATTTTACATCAAAAATATATATAAAAAATATAGTGATTAAAAATATAAATAAGTAAAATGCAACAATTTTACAGAGAGCCAATTCTCTAAGCACAATAATGCCCTCCAGATTGTGTGGTAATGTATAATTAATGCTCTTCCAGGGGTGTAGAGGCCCTCTGCCATAACACCCCTGGGTGGGTATTAATTACTCATTCAAACATACCCTGTCAGGCATTATTGCTTGATTGTTTAGCATTATGTCTATAGAATACTATCTGTAGATTTTTTTTCTTTTTGGAGGGCTGTACATTTTGAAATTACAGGCAAAATTATGTGTTTCACTTTCTACCGCTAAACTTTAGTATGAGAAATTATGACAAAAGATTTTTGTGTTAAATTTATATATGTGAAATTCTATATTTAGAATTCTGACTATAGAATTCTGTTTCTACACTCATATCTCTGTGCTCAGAACCCTAGCAGTAAAATTCTGTCAGTGAGATTCTTTAGAATTTCTTTGTCAGAATTTTGTGTTTACAATTCTGTGTGTGGAACTCTAGATAGATGCCTGTGATACAGTTAAAATGTTGCCCACGCTACAAGTATAAAGAAAAGCATATTAAGTTTGGAGAAGTATAACATATATGTTCAATTAGGTATGTAGAGTTGATCAGAGAAGTAGAGGAGGGAATGAGAGAAGGTTATGTAGAGTGGGTAACAATCTATTAGTATAGGATTAGGTATAAGAGAAGAATAAAGAAGAGGTAGAGGAAGGGTGGGGGAGTGTGGTGATTGCTTTACCCAGGGGACAGGCATGAGCAGAGCTAGCTCTTAGTTAGATGATTTCTTAGCTCAAGTTTGAAGGTTGTTTTTTTTTTTTTTTTAAGTAGCCTTAGATAGCGAGGCAGGGCATTCCATTTTTGAGATGTAGCTGGAGTAATGGGCTTTTCTTGCTTTATAATTGCTTTTGAATATGGTAAGTAGAGTTTTTGTCTAAGGAGTGCAGTTCTCTGTTTGTATGTTAATATTGGATAGGGTGAAATAGGTTGGAGATTTGTCTGCAGAGTATAGTAGCTTATGGACTGTTATTAATTGCATATGAATCAGTGAGTGTGGTAATTCTAGCATTTGAATTTGTTTTAATGCTGAACAATGGCAGGCTCTTTATGGATGATTAGTGGAAAATTTTGCATTTTTATTTAACTACTGAAAATAAGGGAGGCTGAGATTAGAGTTGGTAGTAGGTTATTGATATGCCTTTCTGGGCTGCAATTGTGAGATAAGTTTTTATTCTGTACAGTAAGCCTAGTTTCTGATGTTTTCTAATGGCTTGAAGGATTTATTGTTCAAATTTTATCTGTCTATTATTTTTACAATTAGGAGTTTGATGTAGGACACTAGTTTAATTTTAGAGGTGTGTTTTGAAGTTATTGAAGTTATTGAGAATTGAGGGATTAACTGCTTAGAAGTGATCAGCATAAATAGTTTTTTTAATATAAAAGGAGGTTACAACCATCTAGTCATGATTCAATGAACAGAAAATAATTTTGGTTGACCTCTTAAAGACAGGTTAAGGATTTTGTGATGCAAATTATTGTGGAGTCATCTGCATATTGAATGATTGAGACATAGGAGGTAGCTGTATGCAGGTTGTTGAAAACTTTGAATTAGAAGAGGCCCATTATAGAGCCTCATGGGACTACAGTGCATACAGATAGGAAGGAGGAATAACCCATCCATTGTATGGCCTGTTGCCTATTAGATAGGTAGTCGTGAGAACAATTGATTGTGGGCTGACTTAGGGTAGCTGGATACATCTTGACAATAGTTTTTCATGGCAAATGGTATCAAAGGCCTTCGAGAGATCATGAAACAGTGCAGAGACAAGTTGGCCAGGATATCTGTTTTGGTTCATAGTTTCTGTAAAGGTCATTAGGTTTGAAATGGTGCTATGATTATATGGAAACCACGTTGAGATGAGGTGAACATATTGCTTTCTGTGAAGCAAGCCATGAGTTGTTTATGTATGCATGTTTTTGAATTTTGGGGTAATGGGGATCAACTGGCAAAAGGCCAGGAATTTGTGAGATCTGTTGATGGGCCTTTTTTATATATGGGTATGACAGAACACTTTTTCTATAATTCTGGGATTTAGCTTTTAGAAATGGTGCAGTTAGACAGTATAAATATGGGATAGGTGATTGCATCAACTGCTATCTTATGGTATTCTGTGGGAAGTTGATCTGATGCAAAGGTTGCTGGTTCTAGTTGATTTAGATATTTCTAGAGGAAGGATGTTGGGATGGGGACAGGGAGAAGGTGGATTGCTGAGACTGACATCAGAGTGAGTTTTGTGGTGACCATTTTTGTGAGTCATGTGGCAGGTTATTTTGTGGGTCATTTATAAGAGAGGTTACTGCATTGCTGAAGTGCTGATTGACTTGGGTAGCTATAGTTTCACTGGATGTGGAAAACACTGAGGTGGGCCAGGTAATTTTGCTTGGGCTTAATAGTTTATTCATTGTTTGCCAGAAGAGTTTGGAGTTTTGTTTGTATGTGTTTGTGAGCTGGCATAACATTTTTTGTCCTTTTTGATGAGATTCTTGGCTAGGTTTCTCAGATATTACTTTTGTTGGAGGTTTTCTGGTGTTTTGTTGTATAACCATTTTTTCAGGCTTTGCCCCTAGTTTTCCTGATTAATTTGGTTTTTACTTAGCCGTGGGGCTTGCTTAATTTTTACTCTTTTGGATCTAATTGGAGCATGTTACTTTAGGATTTTTAGGATTATAGTATTGAAGTGGAGGATGGCTTGTCCTGTGGTAGTGTATTTAGTATGTTTCAATTACAAGATTGTAGGGTATTACTGAAAGTATTTTGTTGAAATTGGAGAGATTTCTGTATTAGTGGCTTTGTTGGATATACTTAGACTCTCTAATAACAAATAAGGGAAGATGATCGCTTATAGAGTTTGCTGGAGTCCCCTGTGAGGCTATAGTCCTCAGCAAAGTTGTGCGTGTCCAGTCTAAACGTTGAGATTCTGTCTGTTGTTTTATTATATCTAATTGGGCTGTTAAGTAGCTTTTTGAATCCATATAGTCAAATAGAATTGATTATTTCTTGTTAGGGTCAGCCAATCAAAGTTTATGTCACCCATTATGATAGTCTTCTACAGCATGTATTAACATAGCCAGAATAGGATATCTTCTACAGTAGTTATATTATTGCCAGATGAGATATAAAGTCCAAGAGTGATTATGGACTTATGGAGATTAATTTATAATGATGTAGCTTGCAGCTCTGCATTGTTGAAAGTTGGCAGACTTATGTGGAATTTTGAGAGTGCAAAATTATTTCTGTATACTACAGCTGATCCACCTCCTTTTTTCCTTCTGTCTTGCCTGTGTATGTTGTAGCCAGGTGACAGGCTATATTGATCTATTCATCTTTTATTGATGGTTTTAACCAGTTTTATTTCTAAGGACTAGGGTGTTAGGGGATTGCTGCTGCATATATGCATGCATGTAATTTAGTGAATTTGTTGAAGATGCTATGTACATTTATTTGGTAGAGACTTTGCCTGGGGTTACTGCTGGGACTGTGGACATGAGAGATGATATTAGTGGCCTGACTGGTTTGTAGATGCGTGGTGGTTATGGGGCTGGAATTTTAGTCCACAGGTTAAGAGATGGAAAGTTAGCTATTTCTGTTCAGTCTTTTGTTTTTTGAGGATTTTTTTATTATATATGTTATAGTGATTAGGGATTTTTATGGAGGTCTGTGTGAGAGGAGGTGTAGAGAGAGGGAGGGAGAAATGTTGACTGAGTGGTTGAGAGTCTAGTGTGTAATGTTAGGAGTTGGTGATAATAAGTGGTTTGGGTATAATTTTATTTGATAAGATGCAAGTTGTGTGACAACTGAGTTTTGGGGTAAAGCAGGTTGAGTAGACCATATTATGGTTGGTTGTTTGAGATGGTGTGGTGCTGTGGGTAGGTATATGTGGTGTTTTTTAATGTTGTGAAGAGAGATGAATTTTAGGAAATTGGGTTCAGTGTAAATTGTAAATGGCTATAAGAGGTAAGAGGAGATGTATGCTTGTAGAGGGAACAATTGACTGTGGTGAGTAATACTGAAGATTACCTGTAGGTGGTTAATTGCTAAATACACTTTTTTTACTGTGGGAGGTGAGGAGAGTGTTTGGGGGAAATGAAGGTAATTGGTTACCACTTGGGGAAGTAGGGAGAACAAGGAAAGTTTGTTAGATGTCTATCTAGGGTTGTGGCTACAGATAATATTTATTGGGTATGGGTGGTTGGCATAATTGTTAAAGTCTTTACCTCACAGATAAAAGGTACAGGATTTGATTCTGACCTCTGGTTAATGGCTATGTGTGTAATAGTCTGCAGACTGATAGCTTAATATTTACCTATGAACCTATTCCGATGAAGGTATAGTGCGAATGTAGATGATGTGGGGTGTGTGAGTAAGAGTTGGGGGTAGGATGGGGGAGCGAAGTGTGCCCAAGCTTTAGAGACAGTGAACAGAATGGGTTATACCTTGCAAGAAGATGTGCATTTCAAAAACAATAAATATGGTTGGGCATATACTATGGTAGGTGAGGAGAGTGTTTGCAGGACGTAGTGGTAATATATCGTGACTGGGTTCAACTTGAGGAGGGAGGGGAGCAAGGAAAGTTTGGCAGATGTCTGTCTAGGGTTGTAGCTGCAGATAGTATAAATGTAGATGACATGGGGGTGGGTAAGAGCTGGGGGTAGGATAGGAGAGTAGAGTGAGCCCAAGCTTTAGTGAGGGTAAACAGAGAAGGTTACACCTCACAAGAAAATGTGCATTTCAAAAACGATCTATATGGCTGGGCTTACCCTCTAATAAAATAGTCTGCCAGCTAAACAGCACTATTTAGCATGTTTCCTGGATACTATTTTTTACTTTCAGGAAGGTATCCTGAACTATGTCAACATGGTTTGATCAGGAAGAGTGCCTATGAGCATTTGTAGTGCCTGTATGAGTCGCACATTATGGTCTTTAGTATGCTTTAGTCCCCAGTATAAATCTGTTAGAGGGACTACTAGAACTAAGAAATAAATAAGGGGGTTAGTCTTTTTTATCCAACTTCACTATACTTCTCACTAGTTAGTATTCATGTGCATGAGATAAACAACACCTTTTTGGAGGAGATAAGAGTTGATTATAATTTTATATAATAACACCTATGCAGTAAGATGCATTGGGTAGACAGTCATGTTTTCTGACATTAGCAGTGTAATAGTAGACAACTCCAACAACCCCCACCCCCAAGCATTTAAGTACAATCTGATGTCTTAAAGGCATGTTTCCTGAGCATCTTTTGTTGAAATTGGGAGGAAGCTCTAATTCAGACTCTGGAATAAAGGAATAAGAGAGTGAATATAATGATGATTTGCAGAGAGGATTAGAAAGTAAAGACCAGTAGAGTATGTAGCCTGGAGATGGGTTACAAAAAATTCATCTCTTATGATATAATATTTGCAGGTGCCTTCTTATTCTGCCTTCAGTGTTTTTTTGTTAATTATTTCCAGGAAGGTGATAAGAGACGGCAGCTTAGCAAATCAACAGAAGCACAGAATTAACAAGCTAAATAGAATGACACAACCATTTGTCATGCTTTGTCTTGGTATTACAAACATACCTCTCAACTTCTTAGCACAAGAAGTATGAACAAAGGCAAAATAATGGGGTGACAAAGGCCCCAAAATAGGGACAAATTTTTAACTATTGGTCTTATAAACTTAGAAAATTGCTAGAATAATAAGTTTTGCACTGGCATGCATTTTCTGAAGAATTTGAAGTCTGAATCTCAAATGTCTGTCATTATTTTGTGATTTCAGTCCTCAATGATTTTTCAGAAAACCATAAATTTTATGAGCAAAAAATCTGAACAGTCTGCAAAAATAAGGACAGTTGAGCGCTATGATTACAAGAATTATTTTCTGGGCTAATCCTGGGTAAGCTACTACACTACTACAAAGATACTCTTAGCAAAAATTTGATTGCTAATCTGCAGCAGTAGAACTAACCTTCTGTTTATTATTTGTTTATCTCAAATAACAGCCAATACTTAATGGCTGTTAGAAAAGTGAACACATACGGAGTAGTCTTATAGCTCAGATGCTTTGCACTACCTATAGTTGCCCACCATCTGTTGATGCTGTGTGCGTGACCTGCTTTACTTGTCTATATAGCCAGTGTTACATATGAGGACAATAATGAAGCAGAGCATGCTTTATATATAGACAGAGAACTGGATGGTATATGTAGAAGAACAATAGTTAAAATATAGTGTTTGGCTATTGTAGGCCTAGGAATCTTGGTTGGGATGGTGTAGACACAGTAAAATCATGTCCAAATAAAGTTTACCAAACTAAAATTCAGTAGTGTACACCCACAGCTTAGATATATCTATGTTGTTTAACTTAATGCATGTGCTTTCATTGTTACTTTGGTCCATTATTAGTATTACCAACAATTTGCAATATCTAACCTCTTCTCAATGCTGTAGGCTGCTTAGTTCAGTTGCGTACTGTATTAATTTTAAAGTAACATAAAAACGTAAAACTAATTACTTCAAGGTATAAATCAACCTCTTCACAGTATTGCGGTCAGTGTAATCTATTGGTTTATACAATTAATTTAGGCTAACATAAAACAACCACTTAACAAAATTGTGCTAATGTGGTATGCTTGATAGTAGTGGTATTTGTGGCAAAGAGGTATGGTTAACTTTATTGACATTACAGGCAGTACCCTGTAGCACTTCTGCAGTACTACGGAATATGTGTGCTTCAGTTTATTTTGATAAATAACATTTTACACAAATTCCGGATCTGTGATTTACTTCTCTTGTCCAGGGTGCACTAAGATGATGCATCCTTAAAACTGCCTGTCTCTTCTTGGCATAGTATGAAAACCAGGTAAGAGTTCATGATCTGCCAGCCTATCTATTGTACATTTGCTGCTATTAACCAGTATAGTAGAGGCATACATTAGTAACCATGTCCATTAGTATTTTTACTTTATCAGCCAGAACAATTGTCTATCAGCTAGTAAATATTGAAAATCCATCTGGAATTTTTTCTGTAGAATTTTGTATTTATAATTTTATCTGTATATTTAAATCCATAGGACTTTGTCAGTACAATTCAGTGTTTGGTATTCTGCATTGAGAATTCTGTGTTTAGAATCCTCTGCTTAGATTCCTGTTTCAGAATACCATTTTTAAAATCCTACTTTAAGTATACTGGACACAAAATTCTGTCAGTACAAGACTATTTAGAATCATTTTGTAATTCTGTGTATGCACAATTCTATCTATAGACTTTGTGTTTATAATTCGGGTCTATATTACATCACTGACTGCTTAAAAAAGCGAACAGTGATTAATCGACCCTATGTAAGTGAAAGCTTACAATTTCGAACTGTCAGAACAGTGATTTTTTTTTTCCCTTGGAAAAAAATCGCTGTTCCAAAACACATACACACAACACAAGCACACCAAACAAACAGCAATCCACACACATACACCTAAAATCTTACACATTACCCTACATTAAACTATACACACACCACTAACTATCCACTTACCTTAACCCAAACCCTAACCCTAAGGTCCGTCACTATCGCACACTCACCTCAACCACTCCCTAACCCTAACTCACTTAACCCGCCCTTACCCTCAAGTCCACACAATCGCACACATACCTAACCCCATCCCTAACCCTAACTCACCTAACCCACCCTAACCCTCACATCCACACAATCGCACACTTACCTGAACCTGACCCGTAACTTTCTACCACAGTGCTGAAAATACTGAAGCAACAGAAATGGACAACTGAATTCTTTCCCTAGGAAAAAATTTGGTTTTCTGTTGCTTCAATATTTTAAGCTTTCACTGCATAGGGTTCGATATTAGAACATTCAAAGGTTTGAAACCTCGATGTTCTAATATAGACCCTATAATTCTTTAAGTAAATTTATGGGTTTTACAATTTTATCTAAGAATATGTCTGTAAATCTCACAGTCTGTACATCCATCTGTAGAGCTGTGTCTTTAGAATTTTGTCTGTAAAATTCTTTGTTTAGAATTATGTCTGTAAAATTATTTGTTAGAATTATATCTCTTCAGTTTTGTTTAGATTTGCATCTGTAGTTTTCAGTGTGTAGAATTAGTTATATAGAATTCCACCTGTTAAATTCTATCTATAGAAGTGTTTTAGATAATACGGTGTTAGAACACTGTGCTTAATACTCTGTCTATAGAATTTGCATTCTGACTGTCGATTTATGTATCCAGAAGTTTATGTATACAGTTCTGTGTTTAGAACTCTGTATAATTCTGTGTTTAGAAGTATGTCTATAAAATTCTCTGTCTGTAAAATTTTCTTTATAGAATTTAGCTTGTAGAATTCTGTATTTAAATTGTAGCAGTATTCTAGCTGTAGAACATTATTAACTGCAGAATGCTTTGTTTAGAGTTCTAGCTGTGGGACTCTGTATTTAGAATTTTAGCTGTAGAATTCAGTTATATTAGGGAAGCCCTGTTGAATTCATTGTTTATAATTCTATGTATAGAATTATATCTTCAAAATTCTGTATCAGTTCTATCTTTAGACTTGGTTTACTATGAATAATCAGGTTTCATTTAATTAATATTTAATTGCTTGATCCCAAAACATTTCTGAGGTTGCAAATCATTAACTTTTTTTTTCCATGGGGCATGCCTCCACACCCTTAAATTATATAAATTAGAACTCCAAGGTTGCATAAACTCAGAAAAGAGGGAGAAAGCAATAAAAATACAGCACTTACCCTCTTGTTCTTTTCTAAGTCTAATTCTCTGAGACTGTAAGAGTCTAAAAATATACTGCACTTGTTTAGATTTTGTTTTGCTTTTTTTTTCCTTTTCTACAGTTGTATATTAAGTATCTAACTGTAACTGCTATATTTTTCTTTGTTTAGCCAGGTATCAGGGCTATCTTGAATTGTAGCAGTTATTCATGTGAGAAGTTAATTGCTGCATTGTCAAGTGTCTGAGTTGTTGCTGGTTGGCTCACTAGTTTCCTTTGTTTTATCTGCTTGTTATCTATAGCCCATCTGACTGCTAAGTTGTTTATCCTTTTAGCTGGACTGCTCAGCTGTGTACCTGTCTACAGCTAGTTGGTGACATTTATAAATAATTGCATGATTTTCTGAACTTTTCTGCTTTCAAGGAAGCAAATAAGTAAAAGATACATACACACACACACACACACACATATATATATATATATATATATATATATATATATATATATATATATATACTGCCCTTAGTTACGTTTTGTTTTTCTTATTGCTGTTTGTTTCACTTGTGTTCCTTGTTTTATCTGCTCTTTATAGTTCGGCTCAGCACTAAATGGTACTCCACACAGCCTCTCCATTGTTGTAGATGAATTGGAGCATGATCACATTTTTATTTTCCCATTAAATTAGTTCTACCAAACTGTAAATTGTTCCCACGGTTAATAGCTGCTGGACTGGATCAAGAAAAGCATCAGCTCACCTTTATTTTTACTTGGCTGCCCTAACCTGCTTCTAGCAGCCCATATCTGCTCAGCATTGCTCTTAGTTACAACTACTAGCTAGTAACTGCCCTACACTTTCAATAGTCACATTGAAATATAACCTAAATTGTTTCTCTTTAGCTGCCTATATTTGCTGTATGTTAGGGAGATTAACTCAGACAAATAATGTAATATACCTCATTTAGTTACACATACTTAATTTGTTTTGGTAGTGTACCTTACTATAAGAAAACCCACTGTTACTTTTCTCCATAATGTAGCCCAGTGGCTCTATAAAATAGCCTTATAACTGTCTTATGTAGCTACATATAGTATTCTATAAAATTTTTGAACTAAAATGGAAGGATGATTTGTTTGTTTCCCTTCTATTGCCAGCCTAATAGCACTTGGTATCTTCAGGCAGTTTAGTAACTGCCTTATGCACATAGACAGTGATCTCTTATTCAACACTAATAATTCTGTTTCTGAGAGATACAAATGTTTAACAAATGGGGAGGCCTCACTCTCACAACAGGACCATAGACTGTGAGCAGTGCACATTATCACCACGGTCTACACCAGTCTGCACTAGAATATCTTATGCTTACCAAAGCTTCTTAGACCCATGAAGACTGTTTTAATAAAAATCCAACACCACATCACTTTCAGCCTCATCTTCAGCAAAGAGACACCAAGAGTCAAGTCATCTCAAATCCATTAAAGCAGCCCACACAAATAAATTGTTTTAGGGATCAATGATTTTATAGTCAGGTACACAGATACTTCACTCATTAAAATGGGCAAAGACAGGATACTATCCTTGATTGTTTGTTCCAATAACTATCCTTGATTGTTTGTTCCAATAAAGAATTACACTACAGCAGCTTTGTTGGATTATTCACAGCGTTTTGGTGCACCGTTGTAATTGTTGTTTTGTCTACATTGTGGTTTTATTATCCAAGGGTGCTTCACTCGACAGGATTATTTATTCATTTAAAGACAGGATGACACTGAGTTGTCTTGCTCATACCAGGGTCTCCGATAGTTCAACATCCCTTGAGACTGTTTCACCTAAAAGTATGACTACAACATGATGGTGGCCCACATGGGAGTGTATGACTTGGAATGCAAAACCATGAGGGATATGCAGAGAGACATGTTGGAACTCTTGCTCTATGGCACAAATGCAGGTAAGACACTGCTTCTGAATGGAATCCTTCCATCCCCAAAATGATGCCTAGAAGCAAAAAAAAGTTACTGGCTTCAACATCTGGCTAAATAGTTTGTGTCACTCCAGAAGGATCCAGTATGTATCAGCATGGGACAAGATGCTCAGTGCTTCACACCCTGATACTTACACATGCTGGCTAAATGCTTTTCTACCACCATAGTGCCTTTATGGGCAAAGTGCAACTGACAGACAGCCAAAGGTAACAAACATATTAAACCCAAAACAAGTTCACATTATGGTAGCTCTGTTCAATACCAGACGTCTCAACAATAAACTACCCAGCCTTGAGTCTCTCCTCCATTTAGAACACATTAATATTTGTGTAATTACTTAAACTTGGTTTAAAAATATAGAAAACTTTCCCTCCATACATGGGCTTTGGGCCTACCTTGGCTTCCAACCTGATGGCAATTGTGATGGCATTTCCATATTTGTTAGGGTCATATCACCTCCAGACACATTCTCAAAGACCCACAAACAGAATTCATTGAACTCCAAGTCACACTAAACAGGACTAATTATCAGCTTACAACATGTTACAGACAGCCTCTATGTCTTCAGAAAAATCAGGTATGGGTTGAAATGTGCTCTATGAATTTCTCATAAAAAGAACATATTATTTTTGGAGAGTTTAACAACCCCTTAGTAAACTGGAATACCTAGACCTCCAGTATAAGATATGCCCAAAAGTTCTTAGATTTAAAAAAAAACTTACAAGACCAGAGTCTTAATGAATCCACTAGAGGACCTAATATTATAGACTTGATCCTTATACACATGGCATCTTCATGCACTACTGTCCTGGTATCTTTATCCTTGGTTAAGTCAGATCATTAAATAGTGAATTTCCCTTTTAAGATTTCTAAACCCTTTGAAACTAATATATCTAATTTAAGGATTTCAAACTTACTAACTTCATCAAATTTTATAATGAAGTTTCAAAATTCACTCATAACAGCATCAGCCCAAATGTTGACATAGCAGGTAGGTTCATGGAGAAGTTCTATACCAACCTAGATAAATGTGCAGAAATATCAGTCCTAATCATAGCTAAATATAGAGGAAAATTCAATAACAACCCATCCTGGTGATCCACCAGCATAAATAACTTCTAGAATCAAAGGAAAAAACTCCATAAAGTGCATAACAGATAGAAAGCCTGTCATATCAAGGGTAATATCAAAAATATTATAAAAAATACTATTATGTCTATTAAAGCAGCCTGTGAAATTGTTATCATTTTAAGCTGAGAACAATTATAAATCTCTCTTCAGTTTTCTGTTTTAAAACTAAGAAATAACACCCAACATTGCTTTGAATATCTTCAAAATGGCACTACCTATTCTGATTTAACAGACATTGCAAACATATTAGCAAACAAATTTTACTTCACAGATGAATCTCCAAGGTTTAATTACCCTGTAATCTCTCAAAATTGCCCTTGTCACTAAAAGAACATGTACTAAAGGTATTTTCTAAGACAAAAAAATACTTCTGTGGAGCTTATAATATAAATGGCTGTTTATTAAACAGTACTAAACAAGCCCTAGCAGGGATTCTCCTTTACCTGTTTTACTGGATTTGAAGACTTCAGGAAGCAAGGGTATTAAGTAGTCTTCTACTTCTCAGACTTGAATGAGTTAACCGGAGCTTAGCCAAAGGCTTTTTCCCTAAGATCTGGCATATAGTGATAATGCGACTCCATGAAGGTGGCCATACCATTGACCCTCTGAGTTCATCAGCCTGACAAGTCTTGCTCGCAAAGCAATGCTACATATTATAACCTACCTGAAAAACTGTGATACTAAAACTGTCATCAGACTAGACCCACAACAGTTTGGCTTTATCAGTGGTAGATCTCGACTAACTAATCTAGTTAACTTCATCAAGAAGGTAACAGAGATTGCTGACAATGGTCATGCTGTCCACATGGCTTACCATGACCTGTCTTAGGCATTTGACTCTGTCTCACATGCTATCATAGTTAGTAAACATATGTTGTAAGATGGATAGCAAATTGTTAAATGCTAGAACCCATACAGTGTGGGTGGCAAGCTCAACATCAGAAAGTATGAAGGTGACTAGTGGCGTCCCATGGGGCTCAGTGTTAAGACACCTGCTGTTTGGCATTTATTTTTCTGGTCTTCAGACCATGAACCAAGTCATCTGACTAATGATGTTTGCTGATGACTGCAAACTGGGACTCATTGTTAAGTCCCTTTCTGATGCCCAAACCTTCAACAGGAGCTTGTAGTCAGAAATATCAGGTGTATTAAAAATGGCATCAAAATAATTGCAAAAAAGTGAAATATTGCCACATTTGGTAGACAACCCCTCCTCTCACATACAACATAGACAATCCCTACTTCAAAATGAGAATGTTGTTAGAGGCAATGGGACATATGTTGATAATTCCCTATCCTTCACTCATCATGAGATGGCAGAAGTCAGGAAGTCCTTTTACTTAGTGCAGCTAATTGTCAAGGTAAAAGATCTAATGAGGTCATTTTTTCCCCTGTATTCAACTTCAAATAGGCCAGTTATTGAGTACAACACCCCTTCAGGCTCATTAAACATAGCATACAACTAAAAAGACCCCAAGATATTCCAAAGTATGAATACTGGAAGTATGCCTTTGCCTTGTGTGCTATTAGGTAAGCAATGGTCCTGGATCTCTTTATCTCCACAAATGAAATAGCCTCACTAATACTAGTACAAGAGATATAAATCTTTACCAGCAAATAAATAAAATACAATAGGGTGATAGTTTCTTCAGGTAGCACTTCCCCACTTCTGAAATAGATTTCTCCTGCAACTTAAGCAGTGTGAGACACTTCCTTCTTTTAAACAGGACATAGACAATTAGATGGGAACTCTCAAATTATCCCCTGGTTTGACTGGTCTAGCCCTCCTTGAGAGAGGGTGCTATGGTCTAAGGGTGGGCAGTCTGTAAGGACACTCTTTCTTTTACTGCAGACCACCCTGGTTGCCAAATACACACTCCCTCCCTCCTGACACAGCTCTTCAAAAGAACAAAAAAAGTCAATTTCTTGTACTGGGCAGATTAGGGAGATGCATATCCCCTCCCTCCTGCCCTAACTCTTCAACGGAAGAGCAAAAAAAGGCAAAATTAAAAAAAACAAGATCCGCTTGTTGTACTGGCACACCAACCAGGTGATCAGATACATGTCCTCTACCTCCTGTCACATCTTTTCAATAAAAGAGCAAAGAAAAAATTCTGTGATCAGGTACCTGAAATTCAGGAGCTAGTCAGGTCCTGTCTCTGTGCCCTGCTCCCGACTATCTTTCCTCATATCTTAATTAAAAAAACATGTATTATTTTTTCTTCTTAAACTGTAATTATACATATAGCAAGCAGTTGCTACAGTTTATAGGCCTACACTCAGGTTTTACATAAAAAAATATTTTATTTTTACTTTTAAACTGTGGCAAACTCCCTGCTACAAATATAGAAAGCAGTTGCTACAGATAGTTTAGACCACATACAGAGTGCTACAGCATTCTGATGTTACTACAAAAAAAAAATGAAAAAAATATTTTTTTTACATTTAAACTGTAGCGCAGCAAGCAGTTGCTACTGTTTAGACCACATATGGAGTCCTACAACACTCAGATTTGACAGCAAATGCCATACCAGCTTTTAAAAGGGGCCAATCCCTCCCCCAGCACTTTGCACCTAGGGCAGTTGCCCATTTTGCCCTGCCCTAGCTACGCCACTGGTAAAATTATTTTTCTGTGTTTAGATGTCTATCTGTAAACTTCTAAAATTATTTCAGTGGTGGTCTGCATTTAGAATTCAGAATTTAGAATTATACCTGTAGAATCCTTTGATATACAATCTGCAAACTTCTATCTGTAGAATTCTGTTTAGAATTCTCATTTGAAAATTGTCTGTAAACATTTTGTGTTGGGAATTCTATTTATAGAATTGTGGGTTTGGAATTCTGCTTGCAGAATTCTGTGTTTATAATTCTAGTCACAAAATTCTGCTCTTAGGTTTTTCTCCATGGAAATCCTGTATATAGAAGGCTGTAGGTGTTTTGCTGCACAGTTTTGTAGAATTTAGTGTTTTGACTTCTACCTGTTGAATTCTGTGTTTAGAAATGCATTTGTATCTGTGGAGTCTTGGTGTTTACAATTCAGTCTCATAATTTCTTTGTCAGAATTCTACAAGCAGAAGTCTGTGTTTTGAATTCTTTTTCTAGACTGTTGTGTTTAGAATGTTTCAAATGTATCTGCAGAATTTGTCTTGTAGAATTACATGCTTAGAATTTGTCTGTAAAATTATAAGTTTAGAATTCTGTCTATACAATTCTCTCTCTCTGATAAATTCTGCATTTAAAATTCCATCTGTGGAATTCTAAGTTTAAAATTCTATACATAATATCCTTTATGCAGAATTTTGAATTTAGAGTTGTCTTTGTTTACTTCTATCTTTAGAACACTACTGGTTGATTTTTGTATATAGAATGACATATTTATAATTCTCCCTGGCAAGACAGCCCAACCAAAGTAGTGGATTAACAATGTATTAGAAAATAAATTACATGACAGAGATGAAATAATTAATCCCTATGCTAAGTAAAAAAACACACAAGTCTCATAAAGAGGAGAATGGCATGACTGACATCACGTGACCTGAGGAACCAATATTATTCATGTAGTATGCTCATGACATGCGAGTTCACATGCACAATGACATAGCATTGAAAGATTAACTGAGAGTCATAATAAAGGCTTCTCAGCAATGTCCCCATCAATTTATTACCATAAATAGGAAGGACATGGGTGTACAAAACAGTCATAAAAGGGAAAGACAAGCAGTGGAGCTCACAAAAGGGTAAGTAGAAAGGAACACTGGAATGGAGGTGGGGAAGCAAAGGTATCTTTTTTGGAAGAGATTCTATGTTTTTTTTTCATGAAGGGTAGGGGGGGGAGTAGAATAGGGAAGGTGTGGGTAACAATACTGTTTAACACTGTCAGACATAAAACTACTTGGCAAAGTAAACTGTTAAGTATGCTATGCCAATGTAAGTGATAAAGCTGACCTGCCAGACCAAATGGTACTGTTACATGTAGTATGTCGCAAGGAATAAAATGGTATGAGGCCTAAGCAGCACCCCCCCCCCATGTGTGTATGTGAGAATAACAAAGCATGTGGTGCAATGACTGACTGCAGAGGCCAGGAAAGGTGTACTAAGACACCCTGGTGCACTGTTGTATAGCCAAGAGATAAATGCAATTGGTCGGTGGATATGGCCTATCCTACAGAGACCTGCAGGGCAATATTCAGATCATATGAGTGGGAAAAAGCCACAGCTGCAAGGTCAGCAGACTAAATAAGGTCACCATACAACAGTAATGTAGTCTGATATATGCCAACCAGTTGTACTTAACAATAAGGTATTCCCAGGGTGATCTAAGTAAAAGTGTCACTGGAAAGAAGCTTGGAAGGAGTAGTGTATACACTTTGCTTGGCAACTTGACTCGTGTACCTTGTTAGATGACGGAGCTACAACAGTAGACATAATGTACGGAGCTAAACCCATGGGAGTAACAATGTAACAAAATGCAGTCCTGCAGGCATCAGACATATATGCAGCTATAATATTACTGGTGTATATATATATATATATATATATGTGTGTGTGTGTGTGTGTGTGTGTGTGTGTGTGTACCCATGTGTCTAGAGATGCATTCCATATTGGTTACAAGGAAGAGAAAACCTTTAAATATGATAGCATTATTACTCAGAGAGCTGGTACACATCCATGTAAAAACTATGTTCTGTAAATATATCTACTTGGAAAAGACCTTTGTACAATTTTTTTACAAAAAATACCATCTAACAACTTTTGCTGATTATAATACAAAAATGTAGTTTATACAGCCTTCCGTCAAGAATGTGACAAAACTAATCTGAGTAGGCAAAATTAATCAGAATTTAATAGAGCATCTTGGTGACCATCTTTCTGATATTAGAAGGCAAATGATAACTAATTCCTTATATAAACATGTGTCTGAAAGAGGGAGGGAGCACACTTTTAAATCTGCTGTTTTACAGGTTATATTTGAATGTATTAGGGATGGTGATTGTGGAAACAGAAAATGTGGAATATAAGTAGATATGTAGACTCCATGCAGACAAATTTCCTTGCTTAAATTAACATGACAGCATAACACTTCTTCTAAAAATGAAACCATATAGAACTTAATTGTTTTAACATTTGAATAATTACAATTTTTTATTTTATATAATTTTTTAACTTAATAGAGCTTTTTTATTGTAGTATGTCCTTTTAAAATGTGTGATTGTCTTTTTAGAAATGTGTGCTTAATGATGATCACATGACTGATTCTGCATTTAAATTGGGTACAATCAAGAATTATTGACTGAAGAAGCATTCTTGTGAAATGTTTTTTTAGCCTGACATTTAATACATTTATTATGCCATTACCTACTGTGATTTATGTAGGTGTTTATATTTTTGGAGGTGCTATCCATATTCCTCTGAAGTGTCAGTTTATTGTCCTGAATATCCCAGGACTTGAAAACATAAAAGGAAAGTTTGATTTCATTAATCTGGGTAGTTAAGTCTAAATTACCGTACAAGGCTCTTGTCATGAATGGTCACTGTAAAACCGTGGAGACCTTTCCCTAACATCCTCTTCCCATAGGTAAAGAAGGTAAAGGTAGCACCACTTCAAGTCACTGTAGGGGTCCCTGCACTGCTCGCCAGAGCAGACAATGCTTGTGGCTTCATTTGCACCCCTGGCAGAGCAGAACCAGGCATCCACCTTGCACTAAGGACTCTCACAGGAGGCTTGTAGAAGGGGCTTCTGGTCATCTCTGTGCATGAAGTACAGAGAGCTTTTGACTCCTTCATCCACCACCAGGGAGCCCTTTCACAATCAGTGCCCCCAGAAGTCATGCAGACTTCACAAGTCACAATCTTGAGAAAAATCATACCACATTCATGTGGATGCATGATGCAGAAATCATGTAACATGCATAGATGCCACCAAGTCAGTGCAACAGCTTACAGTGCAACTGTATAGTGGGACATACATATCTGGTGTTTCAGTGTGGTGTTTATAGAATGGGTAATGCAGTCTCCTGAGTGTATGTAGCCCATACAACCCACATTTCCATGAAGAATTGTGCTGTGTAGTACCTGTAGGAGTGTCAACAGGGCTTAATTCACTCATATCCCCACCGGGGTTAGTGACTCACCAGGCATGTGCAATGCACCTTGTTGTCTTTCATGCTTGTGCACAGTTTGGGATAATACTCATAGCAATGCCTTGGTCCAGTACACATTGGGTAAAACATGCAATTCATAGGCAGTTACTTTTGATTATCTCATTAGAATAATTGCCATGATTAGATCCACAAACCTGCAATATATAAGTGCAGATGTGGCTATGTTAGTTCTAAATGTGGTAAGGATTTTTTTTACATCAAAGAGAAGGGTTTGGAGTCTGATAATTGCAGTTATACAGGACACACATATCTGCAACTGCTGTTGTGGTAAGCACCCAGGGGATGTGGGTGGAATGTTTGGATAACATGACTGCTGCTTTTCTGTTGTAGTTTTTGTAGGGGGGATTGGTCAACATCTGACTGTTGACTGAGGGCAAAGCTGCAAGAAGGTTATTACTCAGATAAGCAGTCTACAGCCACAGCGCTTTACTGTTTAAAGAATGTAGCATCTGTGATGGAGGCAAAGGCTATAGGCCATATGTGAGGGATTGATTTCCAAAATGTTATCTGTCTGTTTGCTGTAGGGATCTTCAAAGGCAATTATATGGATTGTGGATTAGTAGATATGCGGCATGTTGTGGTAAGTCAATATAATTGTCTTAATCACATTTAATTGTGGGTAACCACAGGGGTTGAATGTAACACGATCAGGGATTGCTTGTAGTGGGCTTAAACCTCTTGTTGTGCTAAACACCTACAAGGGCTCGGGAGCTCTCACCCCTGGACAGTAGCAGTGCTGACACCACCCTCAGTTGTTTGTTTAATACTGCCTGTCTTTGGGGATGGTGAACAGGTACCTAGGTAACAGATGCTGCAGACCACTGCTAAGAGGGACAGACTGAGAGTATAAGGGTACACAGCCTACCTTATATGTGTTAGAAACCACACATGTGATGGTGCTGGGGCATGCTTCACAGACCGTATGTATGATGCACTGGCATACACACACACACACACACACACACACACACTCTGCCATGGCAGGTTTGAGATAAAAAAAACAACTGAAACCTGCTACAGGCATCTGCCCCATGGCTGTTACCTGTTGAGGTGGCCTATGCTTCTGGATGGGTCAGATGTTGTACAGTATGTTCTTACTGTTGATTATGGGCTTGGGAACTCTATCGTAGCTGCAGTAAACATTACTGGCGAGTTGCTTACCAAAATGCAAATCTTAATATTTACAGACCAAGGTGGCTCCAAACGAATATAAAAGAATGAAGAAGTTCTTTCAGAGAGAGAGACAGACATCTTGCTGCAGGCCTTCTGTAAACATGGTTGGTAGTTCCTTCTAACTGCCAAGAGTGACTGGGCCTTCTACAGCCTTGCATAGAAGGATTTTGTTTTGGATGTAAATACTGTTGATGATCATATTAGATCACAACATGAAGTGCATCATAATGTCAATGACATGATCACGCATGCTTATAGCTACGTATCCATCCTTGCACAGGATGGCCATGGGTGTGAAGGTCTGCCTAAACAGACATCACTAAGGACATGGAGAAGTTTCTGGAATCTCTGTCTAGGATGGCAGGCTATTCCCTCATGCCCAGTGAAGTATCTGACATTGCAGAAAGACTGCACACACCACCACCACGGGTGTCAGTGGGGGATGCCCCTAGTGATTATGTCTATATCTATATATGTCTCACATAGTGCAACATGCTAGTGAATATGGCCCTGTCATCCCTGCAGGCATGTCAGGGTTTCAACTGCTATAGCAATCTACACAAGGTACATGGGCTTGCATTTCTTGCATGATGTACTGTTTTACAGCTATTCCAGCACTGGAATATGTGCTTGTCAGAAAGTAGCTCAAATTCACTATGGTGTTTCTGTCTACTTTCAACTTTGATGCATATGTACCAAAGCAGGTGTATTACCATTCCCTTCCACAGAAGCAGCTCCATTGCCTGTTCAAACCACCCCCTCAGTCCCAAATGAAAAGTGTAGGAGAGGAGGTTTCCAACAACACCACAGGGGAATACCCTCATCCCTTGTCCCCTCCAGGCAACAGTGTGTGCTACTGTTTCCCATTAGCATGGGGACAGCAGTAAGGGTTGCATGCTGGTGCTTGGCAGTGCCTTAGTTCCTGCACCACACCTGATATCAGTGTCTCCATGATCATTACACAACAGATATTCAGGACAGTCATACAGGCACAGGCTGATGCCACCATGGTCATTACACAGCTGATCAGTGTGGGCTGCATGACAACATCAGAGAAGGATTTGCTTACTTAGGTAGCATTTGCATATACTCCAAGATCCTTTCTACTGCCATTTACCAGGGGCAGTGTCATTCATGTGACCTTACATCTTCTGCCTCTGGGGGAACCTATGAGGGAATGGTTAGGGAAGAGTATAAGTTTTAGTCTTATCACATCTCCCATGCCAAGTAGCAGTGTTGACAGCAGCGTAGCCAGCTCCGAATCCACATGCACATGCATAAGGGGTGCATGTTAGTAGCATACCATGGCACATACTTCCATTCCCACTCATGAAACATTCCATCCTCTGTGAAAGCTGTCCCCATGGATGGGGATGTTCATGCCCTGCACATATCTCTACTGAGGATAGCCTGGACCTATCACATCTGATCAATCACCACCCACCTGTACAAACTTAACCCACACTGGTGACAACACCATCTCTCTGCACAGTTTTCCAAGCCACACTCACCAGGCCATAATGCATTCCTACTCACATTGTTGCCTCTACTAGCCACCCTTTAGTGCCCATTGTCTCTGTCAATATGGCAGTCCACACCTGTGCATATGACAACAACTGTGCCCCACTGTCATTGTTCTGTTGCCAGGGTAGCTTATGCTGTGTGGCTAGTCCATGCACTATCTAATCTGTCCCATAGTTGTGAACCAGAGACTGTCTGTTAGTGTTATGTTGTACAGTGCCTGTCTATGCTTGTGTGGTCATCACCAGCAGCTGGGTCCTCCGCAATCTCCTCACCAGGTCCCTCCTCTATTGTTAGCTCCAACAGATTTTCTCCTTTGATGTATATACCCTGCTATGTATTACACATACATAGCAAATATCTTACTGCAGGTTTCTGGAGCATACTGCAGTATGCCTCTGGAGGCATCTAAGCAGAAGAAGCTGGCTTACATCAGTCCAAATATATGTTCAATGATATTTTTTAAGTCTGTAGCATTGTGGTGTACATATTCTCTGCTATTGTTTGTGAATTTCATATTAGTGTCATTAGCCATGGTTCCAGGTCATATCCAACATCACCAATAAGATGCCTCTTATGGGAATCACCTCAAAAATATAACTGAAATAAGCTGTACATGTGCCAGATGTAGGAATTGTGGGTAGTTCTCATGTGGCACATTGATACACTGAATGTTATACCCTGTGCATTGTAGACTATCTTGTAAAATACGCACAAAATCAGTTGAGTAAAAAGAAATCAACCTTTATCAAGAACACAGAGCTTTTGGGCAAACACCCTTCATCAATGATTAACATAAGGTACATTTAAAAATCAGTTTAAATACACCCACAACACATCACATGACTCGCAGCCAAAGTCATATGACCATATATATCATCATACAATGTTAAGTTAAAAAACAACATAGTTATATAAAGGATTTACATACATAAAAATACAAATGCATGAAAAATGTGTGTGAATACACACATTTTAATCCAACCATAAAATGAATAAAAAAAATTTTTCTTTAGAGAATAAAAAAACTTTATATAATTTACATTTCTTATTTCAATCTATTATGCTGTATTCTAACTAATATTGGTTTTAACAACACTGCTGCATTCAAGCCTGGACTAATATCTGCTGACAGGCGAACTATCCATTCATACTCCCTTACTTCCAAAAGGTTACACAAGTCCCCCCCTCTCATAGATTTAGTTAACATATCTATGACCCTAAACTTAAACATATGTTTTTCCCCTTGTTCTTTTATATGTTTATATAGAGCGTTATTATCACATTGTTTCCTAATATTAGATTTATGCTCAATTATACGTTCCTTGAGTTTCCTTGTTGTCTTTCCAACGTAAAATGAGGGGCACGCTACGCACGTTGCTATGTACACAACAAAACTGGATGTACATGTGGCCATACCATAGAAAGTATATAATTTACTGGTTACTGGGTGTCTAAAGGTACTGTTCAAATTCAAACTTTCTCCAGAACTAGCCATGATATCACTACAGCAGCTACAATTGTAGCAGCATATCGTGCCCTTACCTCTCCCTCCAGATGAAATACTATCATTATTAATAAAGTCCTTATAACATAACAAATATTTTAATTAATTCTTATTTCTATAGGTAAATGATGGCGTATCGCCTATCAATGCCCTAATGTCATCCTGTGCTAGAAGAACTCTCCAATACTTACTAACCACACGTCTGACAATATAGGATTTACTATTATAGGAAGTGATAAATCTTATTTTTACCTCATTGTACATACCATCTTGTGTATCAGTATTGGTCTGATCACTATAAGAGAGTATAGGTTTATATAATGTATGTCTATTATTTTCTATCACTTTTCTCGTATTGGTTATTAAAGTTTGAGAATATCCACTTGTTCTAAGCTCATCACATGTTTCATCTATTTGTTTAGAGAAATTTGTCTCTGTATTATTTAACCTACTCACTCGTATGAGCTGTGCTTTCACTATACCCCTAAATACATGGGGTGCATGCATACTAGATGCATCTAAGTATCTACCGGATGACACTTCCTTCTTGTAGATGGTAGTGTTGAACTTATTATTTTGTATTCTCAAACTTACGTCTAGAAAACTTATGCAGTTGTTTGAACTTTCCATTTTAAACTTCAGAAAGGGAGTTGTGTGGTTCATGTATTTAACAAATTCTATGAGTTCAGTTAATGAACCTCCCCATATAAGGAAGCAATCATCCACGAACCTTTGATAAAAATGAACATTACTGTTCAAAAACCTATCACCATCAAGTATATAAGTCTTCTCCCATTGATACAGTACAATATTGGCGTATGTATTGGCTACCGGGGTGCCCATTGCTACCCCCGTTAACTTATATAATATTCTTCATTAAATATGAAGACATTATTCCGTAGAACTATATCAAGCAGCATACATATATTCTCAACATGTCTAGACGTGAAATCAGAATCCTGTGTTAAGAACTCACGTATGGAATTTATCCCAAAATCTATCGGAATTACAGTAAATAGTGAAGTAATGTCTAATACTGCCATATGGAAATCACCTTGTCCTAAATTCAACACATTCGTATTCAACTGCCACATTTTAAGTTTTATCAAAAAATCCGTTGTGTCTTTAAGAACTGTATTACAATGAATTAGCAGCAGTTGTAATTGTCTCTGTAAGTACAATGAAATGGGTTCAGCATATGTTTAAGTTTGGGGTCATAGATATGTTAACTAAATCTATGAGAGGGGGGGACTTGTGTAACCTTTTGGAAGTAAGGGAGTATGAATGGATAGTTCGCCTGTCAGCAGATATTAGTCCAGGCTTGAATGCAGCAGTGTCGTTAAAACCAATATTAGTTAGAATACAGCATAATAGATTGAAATAAGAAATTTAAATTATATAAAGTTTTTTTATTCTCTAAAGAAAAAAAAAATTTATTCATTTTATGGTTGGATTAAAATATGTGTATTCACACACATTTTTCATGTATTTGTATTTTTATGTATGTAAATCCTTTATGTAACTATGTTGTTTTTTAACTTAACATTGTATGATGATATATATGGTCATATGACTTTGGCTGCGAGTCATGTGATGTGTTGTGGGTGTATTTAAACTGATTTTTAAATGTACCTTATGTTAATCATTGATGAAGGGTGTTTGCCCGAAAGCTCTGTGTTCTTCATAAAGGTTGATTTCTTTTTACTCAACTGATTTTGTGTGTATTTTACATACTGGTCTTGTTGGCAGCTGCAGTTTTGATCATTGTAGACTATCTAGCAGTTAATATAGTGATAGCTCTTATGGTCAGTTTACAATTGTCCCTGAGTCTGAGGTGTTGTGTTAATGGCAATGTGGACACAATCAATGGCACCAAGTTCCTCAGGGAAATGGCTATGGAAGAAAACACTTGCATGATGTTTCTGTCCTCTCCATGCTGTAGTATGGTATTGATAAACTTGTGTAATATCTATGAGGCCCTAGGATACATCCACCAGTACCCCATGTTGGTCCCTGGAATTCCTTGTAGCAAGAGCTGTTAACGCTACACATACCTTAGTGACACAGGAATGGATATTATAATCATCCACTGACCCTGCATGTGAGAACAACACATCTGTACCATCTCATGTATAATATCTCTGTCCACATTGTAGTAGTCTACTATTTCCATATCAAGAAAACAATAGAATGGAATGTTATACATAATCATATCTCAGATCCTTCAGCAATGAAGATGGTGATGGCATGCACTGTCATGGCTATTGGCTGAGAAAATGACCTCAAGCATACAATTTTGCCAATGCTGCTATCTCTAATATATATTAGAACAATCTATGGCTCTGTTCACCTTAAGTTTATAGTGCATGGCTACACCAGCAAGTGCAGCTCATTGTGTAATAATTGTATACATTTCTGATTTGCTCTATCATGTTATTTATCCTCATTTGCATTTGCCATTATGTTCATTATCATAATGTTTCTTATTTCCATCTCATTATACATTGCTTTACTTACCATACCATCTGCAATATTTTGTGGCCTTGCATGACTGGCATGACTATTTCTTAGAAACTCTCCACCTTGCAGACTGCTGCTTATTACACAGTTTTGCCTTACACATAGTGCTATTTGTTTCTGCATCCCAGCCTCTGTGTAAGTCTGTGCTAAGAATTCTGTCTATGGACCTCAATGGTAACTGTTCAGAATTTTATCTGTATAATGCTGTGATTAGAATTTTGCTTGTAGAAATATGTATTTAGGATTATATTTGTAAAATTTTATATTTAGAATTCTGTCTCTAAATAGCAATATTTAAAAATCTCTGTGCAAATGTCTATGCTTAAAATTCTGTCTGTACAAATCTGATTTTGGATTTCTATTTATGAACTTATGTGTTTAGATTTTTCTGCATATTTCATGTCCCTATCTGTATAACTCTGTCAGTTAAAAACTGTCTGTACGTATCTGTAAAGTCATGTACTTAAAATTCTAGTGGTGCAGATCTGAGTTTATAATTTTGTGTGCAGTTTTCTTGGTTTTAAATTTTATTTTAATAATTCTGTGTTTGGTGTTTTATATGAAGAATTTTGCCTATAGAATTCCATCTGTTAAATTGTCTGTGTAGAATCCCAGTTCTGTAATCCTAAATTTATAGTCCTCTTTGTTTTTATATCTATAGCAATATGCATTTCAAATTTTGTCTGGGAATTTTTTTTGCAGATTTCTGTCAAACTAAGTTCAAGCCTTTGTCTGTAAACTTATGTCTGTAGAATTATGTACTTAGAATGGTATCCATAGAACTCTCTAGAATTCTATTAGCAGAATTCTGTATTTGAATCCTTTCTGTAGAGTTTTGTCTGTAGAATTCTGTGTTTAAAATATGACAGATTCTATCAGAAGTTATCTCTGTTTAGAATTCTATCCACAGAATTTTGTTGTAGAATTCTGCATTTAAAATTATATTTACAAAATTCTGGGTGCAGAATTCAATCTATGGAATTCTATTTTATAACTCTGTCAGTAGAATACAATGTTTAGTATCCTAGTTGTAAAATTCTTTCTGCAGAATTTTGTGTTATATGTCAATCCCTAGAATTCCATGTTAAACTTCCATCTGTTGAACTGTGTTTTTTTAGAATTCTACCTGTATAATTCTAGCTGTAGACCACTGTGTTTAGAATTTTATCAGTAGAATTATTTTTGCTAGATATCTATAAAATTCAGTTTGTAGAATTATGTGACTGGAATCCTAGCTTTAGACTTCTGCGTTTAAAACTCTGTAAAACTATTGTTTTTTTTTTTTTTTATTTTATGTGTACAATTCTATATCTATATTTTTACCTAGGATTCCAGCCTCAGAATTCTATATGTAGTATAATAGTTATACAATTCTAGCTCTAGAATTCTGTGTTTAGGATATATCTGCATAATACATTCAAAAGCTCTATCTGTATAATTCTGAATTTAGAATTGTATCTGTAATGTTTATTCTGTAAAATTCTGTGTTTAGAAGCTAGCTGTAGAATCATATAGTTGGATTCTAATCTGTAGCACCCATTCTGTAGAATTATGTTGAGTTTTGTCTGTACTGTTGTCTACCTGGGATTCTTTTGTAGGAATTCATCCATAGAATTCTGTGTAATTCTATCTGAAAAATTTCACATAAAGAATTATGTGTTTTTAATTCTAACTGTACAGTTCTGCATTTATAATCCTATCTATGGAATTCCATATATAGAATTTTGTGTTTAGAAGTCCATCAGTATAATTATAGACATAGAGTTGTATCTTAAGAAGTTGCTTTGTTGAATTCTAAGTCTATAACCTTGTGTTTAGAATATTTGTAAATATTTACATCTGTGTTTAAAAAAATAAAGCTCTACCTGTAAAATTCTGTCTGTAAAATTCCATGTTCAGAATTGTATCTGTAGAATTGTTTGTTTGGTATGCTATGTGAAGACTTTCAATCTATAAAGTTCTGTGTTTTAATTATATCTGTATAGTACTGTCTGTAGAATTTTGTTTGAACTGTGTTTGAGGTTCTATGTGTAAACTTTGCCTGAGGAATTCTGTGTTTATAAAGCCACAAACAAAATTCTGCATTTAGAATTTTCATTCTGGAACCCCATACATTTTTCATTTTTTCTGTAGAATTCTATATTTAGAATCTCTCCAGTAAAAATCATATATAGAATTCAATGTTAGAGTTCTGTTTGTGGACTTATGTTTAAAATTGCATCTGCATAATTCTTTGTTTATAAATCTGTCTCCAAATTCCTGTATTTAGAATAGAATCTCATATGTTCTCTGTAGAATTCCAAATGCAGCACCCTGAGATTTGGAATGTCATGTTTAGAATTATCTTAGAATTCTGTGTTAGAAGTCTGCTTGTACAATTCCCTGTCTAGAATTATGTCTGCAGGCTTGTCTGTAGAATTCTGTCTGTAAAATCCTATGTTTAGAATTTTATCTATAGAATTCTATTTTTAAAATTCTCGATTTACAATTCTATCTGTAAAATTCTGTGTTTAGAATTCTATATGGAAAACTCAGGATGTAAAATTCTGTATGTGGAATTTTAATTATTGCATTATATGTTTAGAATTCTCTGTTTAGAATTTTATGTTAATAATTTTGTCTGTGAAAGTTTCTGTTTACAATTATACATGTAGTAATCTGTGTCATTAACTAAACCTGTGGAATTCATTCTTTAGAATTCTGTGTTTATATTTCTGCCCATATATTTCTGTGTTAATTGCTTGTGTAAAATTCTGTGTATAGAATTGCATATATATAAAACCAGTTCTATATACATCTTTATAAATTTAGAATGCATTGTGTTTGCAGAACTTTTAGTTTCAAATTTTATTTGAAAAAGTGTGTATTTAGAATTCTGTCTATAGAATTTCATATCTTGAATTATGTCTGCCTGTTGAATTCCAACTGAAAAGCTTAGTGTTTAAAATCCCATCCTTGGCATTCTGTCACACAATTTGTTAATCAGAATTATATCTATAAAAAAATGTGTCAGAAATTTTATGTACATAATTATGCCTGTGGCGTTCTACAAAATGAATTCTCTCTCTCTCTAGAATTCAGTGTTTAGCATGTTGTCTGCAGAATTTTCTATTTAGAATTCCAACTACAGAATTCTATATTTTTATTCTGTCCTTAGAACTGTGTGTATAGATTTTGGTCTTTACAATTCTGTCAGTCATAATTTCTGCTTAGAGCTATTTGTGATTTTTTGTTTAGCTTTCTTTCTGTATAATCCAGTCTGTAGAATTCTGTTTTCAGAATTCTGTGTTGCAATTATATCTGTAGAATTCTGTGTTAAGAGTTGCATCATTGGAGTTCTGTATTTAAAATTAATTGTGTCAAATTATGTGATTCATTTCTTTCTGTAGACTTTGGCATTTAGAAATCATGTCTCTAGAATAATGTCCTTAAATTTCTGTCTCCAGAATTTTTGTTTAGAATTTATTTGTAGAATTAATGTGTGTTTAAAATCTTTTGTATAGAATCCACTCTATGTTCGGTGCTTCATTTAGAATTATTTTCTAGAATTCTATGTTCAAAATTCTGTCTCTACAATTTTTTGTTTGAAACTCTTATCTGTATCATGTTTAGAAGTCTCATTGAAGTATATTTTTTTAATTCTATCATTAGAATAACATCAGTTGGATTACATGTATAGAGTGAATCATGTTTCATTGAATCATCAGTTTCCTAAAAATTAATATTGAAAGGTTATTTAAAACCAATACAAACCACCACCACACCATCTAAATTCTATATACCAACCCCACAGTCACACCACAGTGGAAAAAAGGGGAAAATCCATGAAAAATGCACCACTTGCTTGCACAATACAACAAACTACAATGAAAACAACACAGATGTTAAATTTTTGATCTAAAGCTGCTCATCCACAAATGCTTCAGTAACCTGTAACTACCCCAAGACTTTTGCTGCTGTTATTGCTAAATGTTGCATATGTTTCTGTCTTAACATTGCTATCTTATAAAAAAAATGCACTTCAACTTTATCTTCATTTTCTTATCGTTTCCAATACAGTAACATTATTTTCCTTATTATCCCCATGTCTCTGTATGCTTCTCTTTATCTAACGTTTTTGGATTTCTTCTCCACTCACTATAGTCTTTGCATTCCTAATAAGCCATTTTTTTAATTAATGCTATTTACAGTTCATATATGTTATTAACCATGTGTATACTTTCCCCACAATTTTGGAATTAATTTCTTAAGTCTTCTGTGTCTATTAAACAAGTATAGGAAAAAGTTTCCCAGAAGCATTCTCCTGTATATTCACCTCATCCATTATAATCTTACCCCTAACTGGCAAAAAAGTCAGTGATGTCACAAAAGTACTGTTTTACTTTTTAATCAGTTTACTATTTAAAATGCTTCGAACATTTATGCAGTTCTTGACAGTTTTATTCACTGATCTTGTTTCCGGTGTTCATACTTCCAGTAATAGCACTTCTTTAGTTATCTAAACTAATTTAATTTCTGAGGTCCTAGACTTGATCTCCTTCAATAGGTCAAGGTAAATGTATTTCACAATAAAATAGAAAAAGAAGTAATATGAAGTGAGCTGATATCCTCTATTGACTATCCTCTGTACTTCCTATTACATAAAGTATCCAGAGCTAATAACCTCACTGTATAGCTCTAGCACCAGTAGTATTATCTTGCCACAATTATACCTACCCAAACATTTTGTCTTCTTTCAGGAGGAAGTAAAAAAATATTTCAAAGACTGTGCCTTTAAGTATGTAATGTAACAATTGCCATTGATTTATCTTTATATCTTGCAACAGTATTATAGGAAGTGCTATGTTTACTAAAATTCCCAGTAAAGCCACACTTTGATCTTTATTAATAATAGTGTTAACATTTAAGGAACATAGCCACTCTGGTGGCATATAGAGATAAGGTATTGACTATAGCCCTAATAGCCTGGGTTCAGTTAGTGGCCTGGACATCTGATGGAGTGACAGGGAGGAATAGGGGTGTGTCCCCATCATGCGGTAGGGAGGTGGTTATGTGGGCATTTCCTATGATGTCCCTAGTGACAACTGGAGGGGATACAGGGGAAAATATAGTCTAAGAGGTAATGGGAGGGAGCATGGCTGAGTTTCTGATAGGTGTTGTACACTCCCAGAGTGCTCCTGCTCCCACAATGTCCCCAGATATCCAGAGCAAGGGAATTGAAATCAGAGGTAGCCTATAACGTTGACCCTCCCAGCGTAAGTAGAACAGAACCACCACCACCCCAATGTCCTTAAGATTCCTATCAGCTCCAGTCATAAATTGATGTTAATCTGTAGGTAAATTGAAGTGACTGGTAGAAACAATGGTGAAAATGGAGCACTGAAATCAGCTGTTAGAATGAAGCAGGGGGGGAAAGCAGCCCTCCATACAAAAATAAAAAACAAGTACATAGTTACAAAATAAATATTCTTTCTCAAATCTTCAGTTTCTAAAATCTTTTTCTGTTAAATGTTATTGCAGCAGTTTCTCTTACTGCTATATCTGTTATTGAAGTCTGAAAATTATGTATTTGGTTGTCTAAAGCTTCATGCATTCACATTGGCCCCTGTCATATATTGGTGTTAGTCCAGTTGTAGATAGGAGGTTCTGGTAGTCCCAGGAGTGAACATGGAGAACTGGGGACAGTTGTCAGAATGAAGCAGAGGATGCTTGCATCCCCTATTAACAAAAGACAAGCAACTTTCGGCATATTCACAAACTCCAAAACACAGATAAATTCCATGCAGTGAAGCCAAAAGGACAACTGGTAACAACAGAGGCCTCTTTCTAAACCTTAAAATTGTATTGAATTAGTAATATGATCTTATTGGTTTTAACCTTTTTGGATGTGTGGTCTTTACCTTTAAAAATCTAGTATGATGTCTGTATTTTAGATTATTTGTTCTGATGAAGTTCCTAATGTCAAAAATGAAAGCACTAAACTAATTTTATATTATCAAGATTTGAATTAAAAATCTGGTTGAATACAACTGGATCCTCTTTGTTATTACCCATTGTCCTATTGGCTTCATCGCATGGAATTCATCTGTGTTTTTGCTTTGCATCCCCTCAAAAAAAAAAAAAAACAATTTGAGAAACATAGTTATAAAATGCAAAATCAATATGCTTTCTCAGATCTTCTTATCTTCACATCTTTTTTCTTTTAAACATTATTCCAATGGAATAGTTTTTCTTACTGCTAAACCTGTTATTGAAGTCTAAAAATTACAATATATTTTGGTTTCTAAAGCTTCATGCATCTGCAGAAAGATCGCAGTGCATTTCTTATTTGAATTATTTCCACTCCCTGGTTTAATTGGTTTCTGAAGATTTCTTTATTTCTCTCTGACATTTTGTTACTGGGGGATTTTCAGTGTAAAGTGTCTCTTTCTTAATATCGCATCAGTTTAATTTTCTGTCTGTTCTTTTACATTACTTGATTCTCCATCTTTATTCTTCTCCATTCTTGTCAACTCCTAGATGTCCAAATGCTTCTTTTTCTTGTAAACACCTCCACATTTTTCCACACTATTTTGCAGTTTTCCTTCTTTCTTTCTTCTTCATTTTCCCTTCTCATTCCTTTTTCAAATATATAATTATACTGTTTTTCACGCACATCATTCTCCAAAATAAATTTGTCTTGTTCTGCCTGATGCCAATTTCTCTTCCTTCCCCATCAACAGCCTTAATATTTGTAACCCTTATCTAAATACATAGACTATTTATTTATTTTTAATTGTAAGCAGCTTTAATACCATGACTGAGTTTAACTCTTTGCACAATGAACAGCATTCATATATGTTATTAACCATGTGTATACTTTCCCCACAATTTTGGAATTAATTTCTTAAGTCTTCTGTGTCTATTAAACAAGTATAGGAAAAAGTTTCCCAGAAGCATTCTCCTGTATATTCACCTCATCCATTATAATCTTACCCCTAACTGGCAAAAAAGTCAGTGATGTCACAAAAGTACTGTTTTACTTTCTAATCAGTTTACTATTTAAAATGCTTCGAACATTTATGCAGTTCTTGACAGTTTTATTCACTGATCTTGTTTCTGGTGTTCATACTTCCAGTAATAGCACTTCTTTAGTTATCTAAACTAATTTAATTTCTGAGGTCCTAGACTTGATCTCCTTCAATAAGTCAAGATAAATGTATTTCACAATAAAATAGAAAAAGAAGTAATATGAAGTGAGCTGATATCCTCTATTGACTATCCTCTGTACTTCCTATTACATAAAGTATCCAGAGCTAATAACCTCACTGTATAGCTCTAGCACCAGTAGTATTATCTTGCCACAATTATACCTACCCAAACATTTTGTCTTCTTTCAGGAGGAAGTAAAAAAATATTTAAAAGACTGTGCCTTTAAGTATGTAATATAACAATTGCCATTGATTTATCTTTATATCTTGCAACAGTATTATAGGAAGTGCTATGTTTACTAAAATTCCCAGTAAAGCCACACTTTGATCTTTATTAATAATAGTGTTAACATTTAAGGAACATAGCCACTCTGGTGGCATATAGAGATAAGGTATTGATTATAGCCCTAATAGCCTGGGTTCAGTTAGTGGCCTGGACATCTGATGGAGTGACAGGGAGGGATAGGGGTGTGTCCCCATCATGCGGTAGGGAGGTGGTTATGTGGGCATTTCCTATGATGTCCCTAGTGACAACTGGAGGGGATACAGGGGAAAATATAGTCTAAGAGGTAATGGGAGGGAGCATGGCTGAGTTTCTGATAGGTGTTGTACACTCCCAGAGTGCTCCTGCTCCCACAATGTCCCCAGATATCCAGAGCAAGGGAATTGAAATCAGAGGTAGCCTATAACGTTGACCCTCCCAGCGTAAGTAGAACAGAACCACCACCACCCCAATGTCCTTAAGATTCCTATCAGCTCCAGTCATAAATTGATGTTAATCTGTAGGTAAATTGAACTGACTGGTAGAAACAATGGTGAAAATGGGGCACTGAAGTCAGCTGTTAGAATGAAGCAGGGGAGGAAAGCAGCCCTCCGTACAAAAATAAAAAACAAGTACATAGTTACAAAATAAATATTCTTTCTCAAATCTTCAGTTTCTAAAATCTTTTTCTGTTAAATGTTATTGCAGCAGTTTCTCTTACTGCTATATCTGTTATTGAAGTCTGAAAATTATGTATTTGGTTGTCTAAAGCTTCATGCATTCACATTGGCCCCTGTCATATATTGGTGTTAGTCCAGTTGTAGATAGGAGGTTCTGGTAGACCCAGGAGTGAACATGGAGAACTGGGGACAGCTGTCAGAATGAAGCAGAGGATGCTTGCATCCCCTATTAACAAAAGACAAGCAACTCTCAGCATATTCACAAACTCCAAAACACAGATAAATTCCATGCAGTGAAGCCAAAAGGACAACTGGTAACAACAGAGGCCTCTTTCTAAACCTTAAAATTGTATTGAATTAGTAATATGATCTCATTGGTTTTAACCTTTTTGGATGTGTGGTCTTTACCTTTAAAAATCTAGTATGATGTCTGTATTTTAGATTATTTGTTCTGATGAAGTTCCTAATGTCAAGAATGAAAGCACTAAACTAATTTTATATTATCAAAATTTGAATTAAAAATTTGGTTGAATACAACTGGATCCTCTTTGTTATTACCCATTGTCCTATTGGCTTCATCGCATGGAATTCATCTGTGTTTTTGCTTTGCATCCCCTCAAAAAAAAAAAAAAAAAACAATTTGAGAAACATAGTTATAAAATGCAAAATCAATATGCTTTCTCAGGTCTTCTTATCTTCACATCTTTTTTCTTTTAAACATTATTCCAATGGAATAGTTTTTCTTACTGCTAAACCTGTTATTGAAGTCTAAAAATTACAATATATTTTGATTTCTAAAGCTTCATGCATCTGCAGAAAGATCACAGTGCATTTCTTATTTGAATTCTTTCCACTCCCTGGTTTAATTGGTTTCTGAAGATTTCTTTATTTCTCTCTGACATTTTGTTACTGGGGGATTTTCAGTGTAAAGTGTCTCTTTCTTAATATCGCATCAGTTTAATTTTCTGTCTGTTCTTTTACATTACTTGATTCTCCATCTTTATTCTTCTCCATTCTTGTCAACTCCTAGATGTCCAAATGCTTCTTTTTCTTGTAAACACCTCCACATTTTTCCACACTATTTTGCAGTTTTCCTTCTTTCTTTCTTCTTCATTTTCCCTTCTCATTCCTTTTTCAAATATATAATTATACTGTTTTTCACGCACATCATTCTCCAAAATAAATTTGTCTTGTTCTGCCTGACGCCAATTTCTCTTCCTTCCCCATCGACAGCCTTAATATTTGTAACCCTTATCTAAATACATAGACTATTTATTTATTTTTAATTGTAAGCAGCTTTAATACCATGACTGAGTTTAACTCTTTGCACAATGAACAGCATTCATTAGATTCTTTAATGTCCAAAGACTTTAGTGGATTATTTGTTCAGTCCTGAAAGATTTCTGAAAAAATATTTTTTTCCAAAGTATGTCTCAAAAAGCTAATTGCTGCCTACACTGGTGTAGAGAGATAAAGCACTGACTCCCACCCAGATGACCTGAATTGCACTTAACAGCTCAGGCACTGGAAGTAATGGCCAGGAATAGATAGAACTGATGCAGCAAACTTTGCACACTATTCAATGGGGAGAAAGGTTTAGGGAGCACACATATATGGGGTATGTGTTCCAGATTCAACCCACAGTGTAGACCAGAGATCACGTGAGGTGATTGCCCTTCATGAAAGCAGGAGACACATCCACTGCATGAATCCATTGCACGTCATTCCTTAGGAATGTCTTAGGTATGCACTATGGGAAAAGCTGGATCTTAGGTAAAACCCTGACTCCCTGTGAAAGATGATGGCAACACTCCTACTGCTCATCCTTCAACCTCAGTAAGGAAAGAATGTTCTTTCACCTCCAGTGGAATGCATAGGCTGATAAGGCAAAAACAGAAAGAACACCTAATGTTCAATCTAGGGGTCACACCAAAGAGAGAGGGAAAAGTGCTAATATGTGACAAACCATAACTGAAAACATTAAATGGAAAACATATTCATCTTTACAGAGTTAATGTTTTCATGTTTAAAACTGAAATAGCATGTTTTGTTATAGTTCCTACTAGACCAAAAGTATCATCAACAAAATTATTCATCCAGTTGTCAGCTTCCAATGATATTCTGTAAGCATTGAACTGTACAGGTTGTGCAGTAACATAAAATATGCAATATCATACTGTCTAAAAGATATATGATACAAGCAGAAAAAATATACTCCTGTATTCTATATGTTTATACATGTAGTTAATTGACAACAGCCCTAATGATAAGTAGTAGACAGTTATGATTATATATTCCATCATTTGAAAAAAATGGGCATATTACTCCACTGTTTGTTTTAAATATATTTACAGAGATATGGATGTTTTGTTTATGGCGTTTAGTAATATTTGTAAAGAACAGTGTTAGAGGTTCACATTTTCACACTTGGTTGGGTCTTCCTTGTAAGAAGCCTGAGCCTCCCTAGGGCGGCTGACCTAACAATTTGAGAAACACTTGGTCTGCATGATGCCTTCAGTCCTACAGGACACCTCTCTATATTCTGACGTGGGTTTTGTTTAGGAATTTGTAGTAAAGTTCATCCCTGGTTGCCTTAATCCCAAGTGTGCACTCCTTCTTGGATTTCTTCTAATAAATGTAAGGATATAAAAAAAGATATCATACAACTCTTCTTATCCCTATGAATTAAGATAAAATGTATTCTGTCTTGAATGTCTATGAAATAAACAGAAATTCTTTCATAATTATGTATCTGTAGGTGAGCAATGCAAACTCTCTTTTATATTACTTCAAATCAGGCAAGGACATTTACACCAGAATCTAGAGGTTAGCTGTATAATTAACTGGTCACATTTACACATCTTTTTAACATATGAACATTCAACCAGCAAGATTACTTTGATATAATGAAGTAAACGTAGGCAGGTTTCATTGTGCAAAGAGGTAGGATTTGACCAAGATCTGTATAGTAAGTACTGTTTCCTCCTTGGATGTTGCTTGTAAATATTCACTGTTAATTGTTTAACTATGATTGGGTTTTTATTGGTTTATGTTTTATTAAAATGTATTTTTAAACATGGTATTGAGATGTGTTTTTTAATGGTCTGAAGAAATGATGTTGGTCGCGAAAAGCACTTACCGTTTTATATTTTTTATTTTTTATTTTACAATAAAAAGTTTCCGTATCCTTGTAACAGTGGTGGTTGATGTTATACAAGTTTTTGCTTTTTATACACCACTGGGTAGCCGTTGGAGTGACTTTGTTTTTTGGATTTCATAGGAGTTTAATACCTTTGTACTGCCCACAGTTGTGGATGTCCCCTTCGTTCTTGTATACTGGCACAAGTATGCTTTTTCTCCAGTTATCTGGGATACCCCTTTCTCTCCACACTGCTATGAGTACCCTCAGGCGCCATTTCTCCCCATCTCACCCAGCATCTTTATCACATCTGCTGTTACCTCATCTGAGCCTGCTGCTTTCCCTGACTTCATTTTCCTTAGTGCTGTTCTTACTTCTTCTAGGGTGGCTCCTCTTCTTCTCTTAGTGAAAGCTGTCTCTGGGGTTTTCTTCATTCAGAAGCTGCTGGAAATACTCCTTCCATCTGCCTTTGATGTCCTGTGGATTAGTGAGCAGGTTGTTGCTGGCATCCCTTATGAAGGGTATCTGACTATGTTCTTTATCTTTCTGTTCTTTACCTTGCAACCTAATATAGTTTCTTTGTGCCACCTCCTGAGTCATTTTCCAGAAGCTTGTTGAGTGCCTCCAATGCCCTGTTCTTTATTATTGCAACTCCTTTCTTAGCTTCTTTGTTAACCAACCTGTATTCCTTCCTAGGCTAGTCGGTGTTTTCTAACTCCCACTTTTTCCTGCACTCCTTTCTTTTGACGAATTCCTGGACATCTGCATTCCACTGCCAGCTTTCCATATGTACCTTATTTCCATACATGCTGTTATGAGTTGCTGTCATTCTTCTTTAACTCCAATTTCCTCTTCTTCTTGGGGTACTAGAATCCTGAGTAATTCCTTGAACTGTTGTGCTTTCTCTCCAGTCAACTTCCTGTCTCTGTTGACTTTAGTGCCTTCTCTGACCACTGCTTGCAACTTATTGTGGCAACCAGTGGTTTATCCTATGGGCCACCTGTTTCATTTTGCCATCACTGATTCTACCCCAGTGCCCTTTCCTTAACAGGAGGAAGTTTACCTGAGTTGCATGTTGGCCACTCTTGTATGAGATCTTGTGACTGTCTCTTTCTGAAAGATTCTACCCCAGTGCTCTTTCCTTACTAGTCTACCTGAGTTGCATGTTGGCCACCCTTGTATGTGATCTTGTGACTGTCCCTTTCTGAACCATGTATTGGTTACTATCTAAACATTTGCCAGACAGAATTCTAGAATGGCCTCTCTTTCTTTATTCCTGTTGCCCCACCCATGTGAACCCAAACAGTCATCATATCCTGTTGTTGTTGTTGTTCTGCTTTATCTAGTATGTCCTGCAACTGCTGTTGTTGCTGTATGAATGTACTCCTTTTTTCACTATCTCAAGTGAAAACATCTGATTGCCATTAGTTCCTCACATTCTGATGAAATCCCTCACCACAATTCCCATACCATTTCAAGCCTAGATTCTAGATTCTGGATCCCACACCAAGTGTTTTACTGCATTGCCTTTCCATCACTTCCAAGCTCCATCCAGCCAGTGAACCTACATTGAGTGTAGCAATTTTTAGTTCATGTTTTGCAGGTTGATTGGTTTTATGTCCAGCTTTCACTCAGCAGAGCTATCTCAGGTAACCCAGGCTGGGCAACTGGACAATGACCAGCAGGCACACCCCTCCCACCATTAGCATGGTTCTCTGACACAGGTCAGAGTAGGTCAAGTCCTCAACGTACTTATCACCAGTAACTACCCATGCCCAAATTGTCAACATGACCAAATCACATAGAGCCATATTTACAATGTCGAGTGGCTATCCTTACCACAACTGTAGTCTGTGATCTGTGTTCTCCTATCTTGAGGATACTGCGCACCACAGTAGATGCCCAAAGCAGTACAATTTTCATGTATTGCACTTTCTGTCGTTCCCCCCCCCCCCCCGCAGAAACATACCTTACATTTTTAGAGTTCTAAAAAGGAAGAAAGGAATAAATTCCCTCTCTCCCCAACCTGAGAACAAGTCAAACCAAGCAAATAGTATATGGTACAGTATTAGTCAGGCCAATTTTTAATAGTAACTGTCAAGCAACCAGAAACCGCAGTTATCCAGCATCTACCAATCCTCACAGATGCCAATTAACTGAGAGTTTACTGTATTATTTATTCATTCAGTTATTTAATTATTCATTTGACATTTGTTTAGTGGGATAATCTGACTGGGTCAGCAGAGCCAGTTTTCAGTGGAGGCCTGGGGAGAAAAGCTCCACATACAGGTATAACTAGAAAAATTGCAGTATACACTACACATACAGATATTTAAAACATTATATATACAGACATTTAAAATATTACAATAATAATCAATGGCATTACATATCATTAAGATAAACTTCTAGTAGGATCATGTGAAATCACTTGACAAGATAACAAGGGTCATGTCAAGTGGCAGTCAATCATTGTACATTACTCTCTTTGGAGTTCAAGTTTAACAAATATGACTACAGGTTAACAGCATAGAGTGGGTGGGGGTTAGAATAACATTGTGTTGGAGTGGAGCAACATGTTACATAGGAGATGAGAGGAATAACACTCTACAACTTACATGATGCAAGCATCAGTTAAAATAATAATATTGTACTTTAACACTCTATTTTCTACATGAGACTTAGCCTAGGTTCAGTTACAGGACATAAAGATACTTGCAATTGACAGTATAGTTTAGGTGGGAGTTTAGAGATGTACAAAGGCAGTGCAGACTGAGTCAATTTGAAGGAGGCAGAAGAAAGAAGTGGGCGGTATTAGTCTGAAGGCAGAGGTAGAGGAGGGATTAACCTGGAGTTGTACAGGTGAAGAGCCATGTGTTATTGATATGGTCTTTTAAAGAGGCTTTGAAGCTTGTTAGTCCTGGGATTGATCTGGTAGCTAGGGGTAGTGAATTCCATAGTTTGGAGACAGAACATAAGTATAGATTATGTCCTGGTCTTTTTGAAGGTTTAATGATTGCTAGCAGGTTTTTGTCCTCTGATCATAGGGAATCTGCTTGGTTTATAGGGTTTGACTAGTTGGTCTAGTGATGGGCAGGCAGTCAGCTTGAAAATTAAGTTGTGCAGGGAAGATAGTTGAGTGTAAGTAAGTTAGTTGGAGAGCTCAAGCCAGTTTAATTCACGTAGAGTATTAGTTTAGCTTTCTTGGGATTAAAAAAGAGTTGAGCATTTTTGAGCCAGGATTCAATGGCAGTGAAAGATTTTTGAGTGTTGGAAAGTAGTTCAGGGAGTGTAGGAGAGGTACAGATGATTGTAGAATAAGGGTTCCAGGTGGAGAGGATGTGTGTAAGTTATTTGTGAATATATTAAACAGTAGGGGGCCAAGGATGGAGCCTTGAGGACTCCTGTATCATTATGGTGAAAGGGTGAGAGTTTGTGTAACCATTTTTTAACTGATTGTTTCCAGTCTTTGAGATAACTGTGTCATCCAAGACATATTGCATGAAAAAGGACAGCATTGTTTATCTACCCCTTCCCTGGAAGGTCAACTTGGGTTTCCAGACCTAAGCGATTATGTTAAAATGTTTAGTCTCCAATAAGTAATTAACCTAAATACTGCCAAAGCCATCATTTCCTCTCCCTTTGCTGCTAGCTGGCATAAGTCACTTCCTGCACACCTGCAAACATCACATTCCTTTGCAAACACTGATAAGGCACTGACCCAAAACTATTGACCATTAGAAGACAGTACCTTGGGAAGACTGGGAGAAAAGGGGAGCCATTATCATAACTGATCTGCTACAATATGTTGGAGGTACACAGACTATTGCTTTTTTCTCAAACCTCAGCCATACTTTTAATCTTCCCCATTCACTTTTCTGAAAGTGCCTTCAAATCAGGGATGCAGTCCTTCACTCAACACTAAAACTCACCTTCATTTGTGGCCCATCACTACCTGACTGCTATCTGGCACACATAATCAACTCATCTGCCTTCTTTGCCACTCTAAATGTTTCATATAGTTATAGGTCTTGTGTTTCTAAGCACATTTATTCTGTGCAAAGCAACAATGAAGAGAATATGTTGCTGTATGTACCTGAGCCAGGCAGTTGCATAACATGCCTAATTTAAAGGAAAATACTCCTTTTTATTCAAAGGGGGTACTGACCAGTTAACAGACAGCAGATCTACTATAATTTGCAAGCAATATGTCTGGGATTATCAGCTGTGAAAGCGGATAACCACAAGTCTTGGGATTGCACCATGGGTCCAAAGTATTTAATGTATGTGCTGTTCTGGTATCTAGAATGTGGCAAAAAATGGAATTCCCTTCCTCTAAGAACCATCCCAAACTTACAAAACTTCAAAACTCAGCTTACCAAACACCTAGCCACAAAATGGAAATGCAGTTGCCACTATCTAACCTAAGCTTCCTTAGTCCATTCCCCAGGGGGTTTTCCCACTCTGGTTCCTAAGCTCTCAACAACTCTCCTTCAGCTATGCTCCTGGGGGTTTTCCCCCTCAGGTTCCTAAAACCTCAATAACTCTCCTTCTGCTATGCTCCCACGAGCATTTTCTAAGCTCTCCCTTCTCCATTAGCTATCGATAACTATCAATACAATAACAATAGCTATCGATAACCTCAATAACTCTCCTTCAGCTATGCTCCCACGAGCATTTTCTTTGCTCTCCTTTCTCTATTAGCTGCTTATTTCTTATGGGTTAATATTGTAAATATTGTATACAGCTTTCCATTACTAATTTCTTTTCTGAAATTGTGCATGTATAGTGTATCCTCATTTTACTTAAAAGTATGTATATAAAACATCTTCTCACCTAATATCTGAGTGTGCACACTAAAGAAACTGTATAAACAATAAGTCCACACTCAATGCTTTTCTGCTTGTTATGCATATTTTCAAGGTACTTACTTGTAACTGTGTCCATATTATGTAAGACTGACATCTGTGTATTTCTGTACCTTATCTGTAGTATGTATCTTGGAGCTTTTCTCCCCGGGCCTCCACTGAAAACGGGTCAAGTCTGACCCAGTGGACTTCCCCGGCAATCAAACTGTAAATAAATAAATAATGCAGTGTTTTCCAGTTTCGGTGCAGCTTCATTTACCTTAACTTGCCTAATATTGTGTACCTCTAAAACAGGTGGAGAAAGCCTGGATTATGCAGATGGCAGCATGTGGTCAGATATATGTGGCATTCAAATGGAAATCCCTTCTGATCTACTCAAATATATATTTTCCTGACCATCCTACCACATCAGTTGAAGCTCATCATATGAAGGAGGGTGACTGTTTTACAAACTAACACATTCATTACTGAATTAGGTAGACTTACCAAAATGTGGAAGTGCAGTATGATGACATCAGTTACAGGCCTCAAATGAGGTAGGCTCTAGACTATGTTCATAGAGCTTAGTTTGACTCTTTATACAGGAGCAATTATATCCTTGCATGCCTGTGTAAGGGAAGTATTTTATAGCTTACAGACATCTGTTAATAACTCCACTACAACCAGATACAAAACATGTAAAAGTAAACAGATACAGAAAAGCAAGAAAACTCGACATGCACTGCCTAGAATATAAAATGCAATTCAATAAAATAGCAAACACTTTTGTTATTTAATAAAAAAATGGACTGGAAGAACGCAACTGTGATTCCAAATAATTGTAATATATGTTCTACTCCAGTATTGGACTTGTTCTAATAACATTTCTTCACCATATGTTTTTATCTTCCCATCCATTTATGTCTTGCAGAAATGCTTTTTTTCTTACATTTACCTTTATCTATGTGGCTAATTTTTGGGAATCAACAACTTTTTGAGTTATACCTAACTTTTTCCTCAAGTACAATATTGAAAAGAAAGGTGGCAAACTTAATACCTTCCTCTGTATGTTATATACTGAAGAAAACATACTTAAGAAATTTGCAATTGTCCACAGCTTGGTGCCACATGCTATTAATAGATAGATATTGGCTTTCAAAACCTTCATTTTGGTTTCATGGTCATTCCACCTCATCAAACCTCCAAAGATAAAACTCTTCCTATCTTCATTTTAAAATATTCCCTGTGTTTATTCCATAATTTATTCTTATACAGCATCATTCAAAGATACAGGAAGGAATTCACTGACTCAGATTTCTGCCCATTAATCTGAATTGTCCTATGTTATCTTTTAAATTATGTAAGATCATATCCTCCCTGCATTCGCGTGGGTTTCCTCCTGGTGCTCCGGTTTCTTCCCACATTCCAAAGACATGTGTTTGGAGCATTTCTTCCTGGGCCTCTGCTGAAAATGGTCTCCGTCCAAGTCGGATTTCCCCAGTAAAGAAATGCTAAATAAACAATTAAATAAATCTTTGTCTTCTTAATATTAATCACTGAATCTTTTTCATGAGTGAAGCCCTCCAACTGATTTATTTGATGACATGGGACATGTACAAAAAGGGTAAGGGAAGGTGGCAGGGATGGAGTACAAGTAAAATAGACATTTAAAAGGTCAGACCAGACAGGATTATTGTCTCTTTCTCCATCAAGCAAATGAAATGCAAACAATTATCTGTTTCACTTACCAAAGGCAAGAAAAACAAATTGGTTACTAAGCAGATTAGACTTGTTTGTTCAATGTATTGCATTAGATTTTGCAACAAGGAAATAGATAATACCTGTTTTGATCTTGAAAAAACTGGATGTTTGTAGATATTGCTACATCAGGAGTCTAACTTCAGGATATCTGGTATCACAGAAATATGGACCAGTGACAAGATGGCATGGGATCTGGAAGTGCCAGGGTGTAAGTTGTTCAAGAATGACAGGAAAAAAAAGAGAAAGAAGCTGAGGTATTAATCTTAACAAAACAGGGAATCCTATGTGGGATTAGAGACGAAGATGAGTAAAACCCCATGAAGGAGACAGGAGAGGGGGTAGAATCAAAGCCTAAAATAATTGCACTGACAGTTCAGAGGAAGGAAATGCCAGTGGATTCCTATAGTTATCTGGCCCTAAATAATGTTAATAAAGGAAGATTAAAGACTGAAACAGGGAATAAGGGACTGACAAGGAGGAAGAAGCCTATAGTATTGGGAGATCTGAATCTTCTAGAAAAAGACTTGGAAACTCTAATCTCCAAGGTAGAGAGGCAGAGGTAGTTGACTGAAGTAACTGACCATGAGAGATTCACGTAACTGCTGTGAGATTGTACAAAAAAGAACAAACTTCTGGATGTGGTCCAAACCAAGAGAGAGGAATCCCAGGGTATCCTGGTGAGGGCCACTGATCATGTCCAGGGATCATGCCAGTTTGAGGTTTAGAGCAGGGAGACAGATGAATTAGGGAAGTGAGGACAAACTGATGGAGTTAGCACGTTAATGGAATGGGTCAAGGATGCACTACTCAGGTCTACAGGCAAACAGTTGAGGAAAATGCAAAGTGGCAAAGAGAAGAAAGCCAGTGTAACTATACAAAAAGGTGAGGCTAGTAATTAGGACTAAAGAGAAAGCATACAAGACTACTTGAAGGGAGGGAGTGATGAGGTAAAGGATTACACTTGCAGCATGCAAGTAGAAGGGTAACAAAGGAAGTCGTGACATGAAAGGTACAAGTTGAAAGAAAATTGGCAGAAAGGAACAAGAAGGGGGAGCAAAGTTTCTTTAGTTAAATAACACACAGAAGGGAAAGAGGAATAAACCTGTCCAGACCTAGCAAAAATTGCAGGCAAATCACAGAAGACTGGAAAAAATCAGAGGTGCTGAATACTACTTCATCCAAAATCAGAGGTGCTGAATACTACTTCATCTCAGTCTTTACAGAAGAAAATGAAATACAGTTGTCATTCTGAATAGGCAGTTTAAGCTGAGTGGTGAGGGCTTTAAACAGACACCAGAGTAAACAAGGAGGAGATTAAGGAAGAATAAAACAAGGAGACGAAATGGACTTCCTCCCAGGATTCTGTAGAATCTGTCCAATGTGTTAGCAGATCTGAACTGGGTCTTCAAAAGATCTCTGGTCACTGCCAAAGTACCCGAGGGCTGGAAAATGAGACCTATGGTACCTTTGTAAGGGGTAAGTGTGAAAAAATTCAGGGGACTACAGCCTTCTAGCCTAAGAGTGCAGTAGGGAAAGTCATAGAAAGGGAATCCTAAGACTAAGCATGGTTGCCTCAGAAGGCAGTAACATCCAAACAATAACTGATAAGGTTAATGGCCAAAAGTAGATGTCAGATAAACCTTATCTAGTTTAATGACTGGATTATAGGAGAACTTGACAAGGAAGTACCAGCAGACATAGTTTATCAGAAATTCAGTAAGAGTTATGACTTACTGCTAGACAAGAGACTGTTAGAAAAACTGAAGGGGTCAGGGAGCAGAAAACCTGGAGGGTTTGGGGGTTAGGTTCAAGACTAAAGAAATGGATTCTTCATTGTTAAATGGTAGAACTCAGAGAGTTTCACTGAGATGGACAATGTCAAGAAAAAGGAAAATGACTAGTAAAGTACAGCAGGAGTTCTCTTGTGCTTAGTACTCATGGCATTTGAGATGATTCGATGTAGACAAATTCAAAGTGCTACACTATTGCCATACAACCTTGGTCTGATGGGGTGTGACTCTGATGGCAACAGAGTAGGAAAAGGATCTGGGATATTCCACACACTGGGATTGCATCACCAGGAGGAGAGTGAGAGGGCCTTCTTTTGTCTCTAAAATCAAGTGATATCTTAAGGGAGGGGTAGGCCACATAGGATACTGTTCTAGTATCAGGAATGCTCAGTGAAGACTAAGAATCTCCATGGGACTAATACAATAGGAAGTCTTAGGTTCATATCCCAGATAGGGTAATTTCTGTACTACCTTCTTTCTGTCTGACAAATTGAAGGCTTTAAATCACTTGTCCAGCACAGCTAACTGACATTGATCAGCACTATGAAAGGATATACACCAAATGGCATGCAGCATATGGACACAGCATGCTTTCCTATTTTATTCTTTATGGGTCTTTTTACTGTCAAACTATTGACTATAGAGAGGGGAAAACAAGATGTCAGATACGTTTAATAGCAGTCTTGTGGATGTGAAGTATAGCCCTTTTTTTTTTTTTTAGTTCTAAGTTCTGTTGCCGTGAGACTGCCAGTTGTTTAAACTGCTTAATCTGACTTGTACAATTCAAGAGTTAAAGTATTGAACTTCTGTTTAGCTATATAGTTACTTGGATTATTTCAACTACAAAACGGCACATATTTACTACATGAACTACAGCAAACATTTTTATTATCAGTTGGTTTACTCTAAGACATCATGGTTTATAGTTTTACCAATGTTATGTGAAAGTGTTATAGCAGAAGTAAGTTACTGAACTTTTGTCTCACATTGTTACTGCTCTAATCTGTAAAGTTAATATCATATGTACTTGTTTATTTATTTTATTTATTTATTTCTGTATTTTTCATATTTTATCTCAACTAACTCCTCTCTAGCTGTTATCAGTAGTTGCATATAGTACCGCTGTTGTTTTTGTTTTTTCCCTAGCTTTTATATTCAACACACACAATCTTCCCTCCTTTCCCTAGGTTTTAAAAGCAAAGTATCTTCCCTCAGGACTGCATCTACCTTTTTTACTGATACTGCTCCAACTTCTGGAATTACGCCTGTTCTTTACTGTATAGCCAGTTTACACTAAAAGTATGTTTTAAGCTCATACCACAGATTAGTCTTACTTTGTCTACTGTACAGGATACCTGCATACCACTGAGACCCCTCCCCCATACTCACCTGTTTAGAAACCTTGCCTCTGTCTCTCTCTGCCATCTATAAGTTAGTCACTACCCTAATATCAACTCTCTCTTAGTTAGCTATACTTTTTTGTTTTTCTGTTTGTGGTTTTCAGTACTTACGTATTATCGCAACCAGATTTTCGCGGTTGCGAAATTCGCATGCTGCAATGAAATCGAGTGCGGGGAAACACTGTAAGGTGTAATTTCATTTCTTTAGTAAGTTAAAAAAAGTTTGGGTTACATTTTGGAAGAGAAAGAAATGTGCAATTCTTCTTGTTTTTGTGCATTACACACTCAAGCTTCAATTCTCACGGCTACTGATTTACTGACGAAAGAAATACTGTGACTGTAAGGAAGGAATGCTGCTAAGAAAAGCACTCACACACATGGAAATGCTTTGGGTAACATTTTTATTTCTAAAACTTTGTAGACAGACTTGAAAGGAAACTTTTGTAACAGCAAGTTGCAGTAAGGAATGGCTTGCAAAAGTCTTGGTGGATGATGTTGACAGGTGATTCTGGGGTCGTTCCTGATGGGAGAAGTTGGAGGCAGTGGGTTGTTTTTGTGTTGTTGGTGGTATCCTCAGACAAACTTTGATTGTACTTCAGTGGTTTTGGAAGGTATTAGACCAGGAAATATGTGGATTGTTCATTCGCTGTTTTTTTTTATGCGGGGGAATGTTGTCACAAATTGTAGTCAGGAGTGCTTGAAAACCGTGCTTTGGATGAGCAAGCTGGGTTTCACATCACTTGCTGCCGGGGAAGTGCATACATAAACAGTCAAACTTAGTTTTTAATTTTTGTTGATAACCCTGCAGTAAAACAACCCTAAGTGTGAAAGAAAACAGATTGTATAACTTCATTATAACATCAACAGTCAGATTACAATATCGGGAAGCAACCAGTACTACCGTGAAAATCTGGTTGCGATAATACGTAAGTACCTGGTTTTCTTTTAACTGTTTTTATCTTACTGTGAATACCTGTGTAAACCTCGCTATAACATCTCTTCCCTCTCTGTCTACACCTCCCCACCTCTTCTACTTACCTGCTGACTCTCACTGTGTGCCCCTTAATGTTTCTCTCCTAGCCTGCTGATTGTTTCTTGTGGTGACTGCCATCTGCTGGCCCATCCCACTCCATTTCACCCTAGCTATGCTCAGGCTCACTCTGCTCCCCTCTCACCCCCATTCCCACCCACCCCCCCATATCATTTCCTTTATACCTAACCACCTAATCCCTTCCGACCCCAAACTCCATCCCTTCCTTTCTGCTTGAACATTCTAAGTGCGTTACCTCTCCCCTACTTATCACTTCATAGTTTAGCCTGCTGCAAATCATCCTTCTTCTTACATATCTCCTACTCCCCCTACAGGTTGTTTCACCTAAATTTTACTTCAGCTCTCTAACAGGTCTAACAACTTACTATTCCAAGTCCATTACCCACTCCTCACTCCATTCCAAGCCTATTTCCCCACCTTAGGCCATAGCTAGTGCTGCCCTCTATATTCTCCTCTTGCCTCCATTACTGCTCCTTCTCATTCTTACATCTTGTACTACTCCATTATCACCTGTCCATAGAGACCCCACTAATCCCCATACTAACTGTGTCTCTTCTCTGCGGTACTCTATTACAATCTCCTCCTCTATCTTACATCTTGTACTACTCCATTACCACCTGTCCATAGAGATCCCACTAATCCCCATACTAACTGCGTCTCTTCTCTGCGGTACTCTATTACAATCTCCTCCTCTATCTTACATCTTATACTACTCCATTACCGCCTGTCCATAGAGATCCCACTAATCCCCATACTAACTGCGTCTCTTCTCTGTGGTACTCTATTACAATCTCCTCCTCTATCTTACATCTTGTACTACTCCATTACCACCTGTCCATAGAGATCACACTAATCCCCATACTAACTGCGTCTCTTCTCTGCGGTACTCTATTACAATCTCCTCCTCTATCTTACATCTTGTACTACTCCATTACCGCCTGTCCATAGAGATCCCACTAATCCCCATACTAACTGCGTCTCTTCTCTGCAGTACTCTATTACAATCTCCTCCTCTATCTTACATCTTATACTACTCCATTACCGCCTGTCCATAGAGATCCCACTAATCCCCATACTAACTTTGTCTCTTCTCTGCGGTACTCTATTACAATCTCCTCCTCTATCTTACATCTTATACTACTCCATTACCGCCTGTCCATAGAGATCCCACTAATCCCCATACTAACTGTGTCTCTTCTCTGCGGTACTCTATTACAATCTCCTCCTCTATCTTACATCTTATACTACTCCATTACCACTTGTCCATAGAGATCCCACTAATCCCCATACTAACTGCGTCTCTTCTCTGCGGTACTCTATTACAATATCCTCCTCTATCTTACATCTTGTACTACTCCATTACCGCCTGTCCATAGAGATCCCACTAATCCCCATACTAACTGCGTCTCTTCTCTGCGGTACTCTATTACAATCTCCTCATCTTTCTTTTCTATGAACATCCCTCTGCCTAAAATCAAAATTCCTCCCTCTCACTCTCTGGCATCATAAACCAAGACTAAGTATTTGATCTACAACCCACTTAAATTCAAACTTTACCACCTTTATTTAACCCTGCTTCTATCAGGGGACATGCATCCAAATCCTGGGCCCATCCATCACCCCACCATGCATAACTCTACCTCTCCCAACTTAATAAACTCATCCTCTCCAAACAAACATATTTCCTTTTACTCTATGAATGCCTGTAGTATTCTAAACAAAGTTAGTGAAATCCATGCCTGGATAGCCATCCACACTCCTGATGTCATCACCCTAACAGCGACTTGGCTAAAACCCCAAACCTCTGATCAAGACATTCTCCTCCCGGTTATAATATACTCTGCATAGATCACCAAAACAAAAAGGGGGTGGCATAGCCATCCTCTACTCCAACCACATCAGTCTTACAAGTATTATGAAACCGATCCCATCCTTTTCTCCTGCTGAACTATTGACAGCTAACCTTAAAATAAATGGCAACACCACTATCACAGTAGCAGCTATCTATATTACTCCAGGAGACAACATTTCTCTGCTCGAAAATATTGTCTCGTACGTTTCTCAACACATCCCCAATGAAACTATCTTCCTTGGGGGTGTCAACATTAACTGGTTAACTCTCAGTAATCCAAACTCTAATAATCATATTAATTTATATGGCTTTACACTGCTAATCTCCCAACCTACTCATACAAACAACTCTCACACATTTACTACTCTTATTCACTGGGTACTTGTATCTAATCCTTCCAAATATCATAACCCTGAAACCCTACCAAACACCCTGAGCGTTCACTCCCCTATAAAAGTGCTTAGGTTCACTCCCCACTTCTCAAAACCTCCTAGATTTATTACCTGTCACAAACTCTATAACTTCCATCCAGAAACCTTTAATGCCCTACTCTGTAAACTAAATTGGAAATTCCTTAACCAACTCCTACTAGAAGAAGCAGTCCAAGCTTTCAACTCCACCTTCCTTAGCATCTTAGACTCACTTGCTCCCCCTCGCAAAGTCTGAATTAAGTCCAACATATCTCCTTAAAGCCTAGAGACAGATTATGGAAAAAATGGTCACAAACTAAGCTCCCTGCAGACTTGCAAAAATATAAGGAACTCAGAAATCTGACAAAAAAAAACACATAATCAAAGATAAAAAGGACTTCTATAACAAATTCCCATAGCCTTAAGATCTAGTCCTAAAATATTCTGGAACTCTATTAACCAAATATTATATCCCGATAATTTTAACTACCCCAGCCCATGCCCAGACAAGACATCTGAAGAAACTGCCACTATCTTCAATACCTATTTTATCGATTCACTATCTAAGCTACTCAACCCTAACCCAAACTTCTCTACTACTAATATCTCCAACTTTTCTGAACCTACTCCTAATACTATCTCTTCAAATACCTTCTCCCTCAAACCTGTACCTACTAGCTACATCAAAACTCTTCTCTATAAATTAAAACCATCCTCAGCATTAGCTGAGAATATTCCTTCCACTTTTCTTCTACTAGCAGCTGACTCTCTTGCTCTCCCTGTATCTATACTAATTAATCGCTCTATCTCCAAATCTAAAGTCCCTTCCATCTGGAAACAATGCTACACTCTACCTATATACAAAGGAGGTAACTCCTCTGATATCTCCAACTTTAGACCTATCACTGTCCTCTTCCTTCTCTCTAAAGTACTAGAAAAATGTATTGCTTACACCCACTCAACACAGCTTCAGACCCAAACATAGCACCACTACAGCTCTATTATCCTTTCTCAACACTGTCACTATACCATGGATGACCATAAACTTATTTCTTGCCTATTCTTGGACCTTTCAAAAGCTTTTGAGACCATCTCACACTCCCTTCTGCTGCACAAACTGCATAACCTCAACTTCTCTTCTGATACTGTTGCATGATTCTTCAGCTACCTCACTGATAGATCTCAATCAGTGAGATGGCACTCTGCACTCTCCCCTCCTCTCCCTGTAAAAATGGATGTACCTCAAGGGTCTATCCTAGGGCCTTTACTTTTTAATATCTTTACTAACCAGCTCTATACCTCCTGTCCTCAGTCATCTTTAGTGCAATACGCAGATGACTCTACAGTCATCACCATAGCCATCTCTCCCTCTAAGTACTTCTCAGCTACTCAGGCATCTTTTAACTTAGTTGAAACATGGCTCTCCACCAACCAGCTCATCCTTAACCCTAAAAAAAAAGCTGTTACTCTTCCTACCTAAAAAATTCAACGATATTAAACCCTCCTTCTCCATACAGTCCCTTAATAGCACCCCCATTCAGGTTGAATCCAGCACTAAGCTCTTAGGTGTCACTATCGACGATCAGCTTAAATTTGACTTGCATGTTAATAACTGTATCAAAAAGACTCGTTCAAAACTAGGGCTCCTTTACCGTAACAAGAAAGTCCTTAACTCTGAAGCCAAGGTTACTCTCACTCTTACCTACCTTCTACCCAGTCTAATGTACAACTCTCAAATTCTCACAAATCTTAACTCAACACTCCTGACCAAACCCAAATTTACCTACAACAAGGTATCTAGATTTGCTGCCCAACAAACCTACAAATCCCATCACTGTCTCTCTATAAAACACCTAAACTGGCTTGAATTTCCCCACCAGCTTCTTCTCTCCAGATCATCCATTCTATCCTATACCAGCCTTCCTACTGCCCGGCACTATCCCTTCTCATCTCCCACTATTCTCCCTCCAGACCTCTCCGAAGCTCTAACCAAGGCCTACTACAGATCTACAAACCCAAGTCTAAATTTGGACATAACATGTACAGCTATCATGCCACTGTTGTCCGGAATAGGCTCCCACTAGAAATCAGGACCCTTACACATCCTAAACAATTTAAGACCGCCACCAAAGAGCACTTTAAAAGTCACTGGTCCTGCCACTGCACTCTCCCTCCTTAAACATCCCCTACTTCCCATACCTTAATCTACTTTCTGCCCTTAACTCACTCTTCTCACTAGCTCTCTAATCTTCCTTGACTACTCTTTCTACTGTCTTCTAAAACCTATTAAGCTAATTGCTTCAGAGGAACATTCTACGGTAATTATCTTGCCTTCATGCAACTACATTATGATAAAACTTGGTTTTTGTAACCACTTACCTCAACAACTATATTCATCTTAATGACATATTTCTTTTTATACATCTTGAAAGAGCTTTGATATACTTCTGATTATTGACACTGTATAACATTGTATTGCTACTTAATGCCTTGTAATAATCTTGTAATATTGCTGTCTAATGCTAATTTATAATGAAAATTGTATAATGTGTTGGAGCTTTTCTCCCCGGGCCTCCACTGAAAAAGGGCTCTTAAGCTCAGTCGGACAAACCCGATCAGCAAATGTAAAATAAATAAATAAATAATAAAGACAAGGTAAAGGAGAAGGTGATACTCTCACTATTAAAGTTTCAGCTCTTGTTAAATTAGTTCAGCAAAGTAGAGGGCAGGTTAGAGGGAGTGAGGGAAGGAGAGGGGAAAGGTCATTGTAATTTATTGTTTGGTACTGTTTTGCATTTAGTATCATAGGGCTACATTAATGCTTTTTCTGTTTTGATTAATGAAAAATATGGCTCTGGGCTCTGCAGATATTTAGTAACCTATAAATTAAGAGCTAACCTGGGCTCACACCATCTTCCAAACAGCAGCATGTGTGATAGACTGCAAAAGGTAAAGGAAATAAAGTTGGTACACCAGTTATTCCACTTGTTGCCTTTATTATCTCTCAGTAAGCACTTACTGTGAAATAAATGGCATCAAATGCAATAACTGGATACCCTTTTCTTCCTTTTACTTTTGGAATATAATAACCAATCTCCACAGCAGCATATGCCTTTCCAGCTTGCATGTTGTCTGATACTAAAGGAAGTGAACTGAGTGAATATATTGTATAAGCATTAGTAAACTCTCCTGTATGTTTCTGTATAGTAACCGTTTGGCATGTAGTATTGTATAGATTCAACTCGCACATTTTGAATTCCTTCTTTTGCTATGTATATAAAAGTAACAGCAGTGAGCTTCTGTTTTACAGATATCTGTGGAAAGCTTTTTCACAATGCGTCTGGAATCCTAAATCTGACTAGTATATATACCAGAGATTGCAGTTTTTCTGTTATCCGGCCATTAGGTGAAGTAATCACAGTCAAAGTTCTACACAGCTCATTAAACTGCAGCCAAGGTAAGTGTTGAATGGAGTCTGTTAGATGGAGAAACAGCAGTTGGAATGCATAGCTCTGTCTGTTAAGCAAGAAGGTGACTATAAATGTCTAAATCAGATGGCTGTGTATGTGTTATATGGCAGATAGGATTTCACACAGATGGATTATAATAGGACCTCCTGTTAAAATTCAGGAATTATCTACATATCACACAAAAGCTTGTAACGATGATCTCAAGTGAATACTTTGCTGATTGTAGAAAAACATTACAGCAGCTCCATATTCTAGTTGATGCTTAACATCTCACATTTTAAATATAAATATATATATATATATATATATATATATATATATATATATATATATATATATATATATATATATATATATATATATATATATATATATATATATAAGTTTTTAAGGATTTTTCAAGAAAATGACTTTTAGGATGATGTTTTTGAACTTCACACTGTTGTAATCTGCTGTTTACCTCTTACCATTTATGTGAAAAATAAATAAATTAATTAATAACTATACAACTGGAACCAAGCTAATTCAACCAACCTTCTTTATTTATATAGACAATTTAGTTGAATTTGCTTGGTTCTGACCCTAAATGTATTCATTTATTTATTTCTGGTTATCATACATTTATCTGTTCAATGTATATATTCTGTTTGTGTTTCTAATCCATTCCGTATTTTGTGCATCATAGCCATTAAAGAATGATGATGTTTGTGAAATAAAACGGAATATGAAAAGGATAGCGATTTGGAAAATACATTCAGTTCAAGTGCTAAAAAATGCATGGCATGCAGGTAGCAAAAAGAAAGGAAGCAATAACAACACATGTGAGGTTAACAGTGTACAAATAAGCAAGAAACTAGGTCAGAAGCTAATTATATCTGTCTCGGCATTGCTACAATACAGCTAAAATTAAAATAGCATTATGTTATAGCAGGTATGGTGTCTCTCAAAAGGATTTTTTACATACCCTTAAAAATCAGTTAAGAGAGTACATCTATTGTGAAGAATGTACTTGTGAAGCCATATCCTTTAACAAAGGTAATGTACAAAATACTTGAGTCAAATAGTAGAACTGGTTCAAGAGCAGCAGTGCATATCATGTGCAGTGTGACCAAGCGTTCTGGTTTCGCACATTCTGGTAATATGAAAGAAAAGGAGAAATAAAGCTGAAAAATGTTTGCATTTGCAATAGCAATATAGTGAGTTTTACAACAAAATGCCAAAATCATTAGAAGGGCTATATGAGGAAATGCGTGCGTTGAGAATTTAAGGATACACATATACAATTCATACCTCTCAGCTATCCAGAGTTTCATAGAATATCCAGATTTTTGCCTCATATTTATGATCTGTTCCTCATAAAATTTATGTTTTTCTGGCAAATCTTTGAGAACTTAAGTCACTAAAATAATCACACACATTTGAATTTCCGACTTCAAATTCTAAAGAAAATGTATGCTAACACCAAACCTGTTATTTTAGCAACTTTCTAGGTTTAAAAGAAGATGATTCAAATTCAACGCTTCCCCGTGGCTAAACAAATAAACCAAATAATTCATGCACACTAGGTACAAGGGCTGGAAACCTGATCTCAACACAAAACACAGCAAAATATCCATGCCTACAAATACCTCCATAACCTTACAAAAAACAAAATTAGAGATGACAAAAAATGATACTAAACCACACTGTAGGACACCTGTCAAAATAATCCAAAACTTGTCTGGTTATCCATTAAGCATTAGTTATCATCTGGAAAGAAAGACCAGCCCAGTCCTTTACCTAATACCACCCTATCAGAGAATGAGTCAAAATTTAACTTGTACTTCATTTATGATCACTTAAATAAAAAATAATTAATTTACTAATTCAAATACCCGTCAACAAACAAACAATCATTCTGCCACTCACACTACAAGCTGTATCATCCTACTCTATAAAAACAGCTAAAAAAACTCAGACCCACTTCTTTTGCTTCAAGCAACCTTTTTACAGGTATCTCAAATTGGCCTCAGGTGCTATAGCCTACCCTGTATCTATATTAATGAAGAGATCCATCAGTTAAGTTCTATGACCTATCCCTATCCCTTTAGAAAAAAATCATACATTCTCCTACTATATAATGTTGGAAACTCTACTGATTTTTCAAACTTTAGGCCAATGCAATTTTGTCTTTTCAAAATCCTAGAAAAATATGTCCAGACAACTTCATCAGGACCTTCTTGGACATCAGCTTCTCACCTCTACTCTGCATGGCTTTCTTCCAGGATTCAGCACTATCACTGCCCTTCACAATACCATTAACCAAGTAAGAATCAATGGCAGACTGGTTTCTATGTTATTTCTTGACTTATCAAAAGCCTTTGATACTCTGTCTATCTCGTGCTCTCATCCCAAACTATTTCAACAGCTGTCTTCTCTTGGTCTCTTACTGTTATCCCTGTAATGGTTCAACAGCTACCTATCAGACCAAAAACAGTCTGTCAAATGGCAACGTGTCCATTCACCTTTCCTACCAGTCCTTATCTGGGTCTCCTAGGGATCTCTGTTGTTTAATATTTTCATTAACAAGCCTCCATACTGCATCCAAGCATGCCTCCTTAATCCAATATGCCAACGACTTGATCCTCATATGTTATGCCAAAACTCTGTCCCATCTTCAACATATAACCCAACATTTTACCACTACTGAATTATGGTTTAATAATGATGTGGTCTTACTAAATCCAAAGAAAACAAAGCTACTCCTGAACATGGCTGCCTTCACTGTTACCTCCATAAATAACACAAAACTAGAAATTGCCTCACACACATAACTATTAGGGGTCATTATAAGTGACAACTTGAACTTCAACTTGCAAGAATCAAAAAGATCCACCAGAAACTTGGGACACTTTATAGAATCAAACAATCCCCTCACAGACAGCTCCAGAAAACCTTTGCATCTACCTTCTACTAATTATCCCTATTATATGGTTCTTCGATCATAACACATGTACAGGCCACACTTGCATCTAAACCAGAACAATGCTAAACAAAAGTGGCAAGATTTGCAATAAGTTTGCCTTATAGGTCATACCACTGTATTGCCATAAAACAACTAAACTGGCTTGAATTGCCTCCTTACCTTACTACTCTCAGCTAATCGTGTTCAGAAATATAGTACACAATTGACAACAATGACCAACCCTGTCAGAAATCATTCAGCATTATGCATGTTCAAGGCAATTACATTCACAAGACCTACTTCTTAATGTTCGCAAGACCAGTAACGCAACAGGAGATGACTTATACTCAAGTTATGTCAATAAAATATGGAACTCAAGCCCGGTCTAATGGAGTTTAACTAATATCCTCTTCACCTTCAAAAATGATCTGTTAAAAAATATTCATCAGATTGTTTGCTTTACTCTTGCTCAAACCTTGGGTACCCTCTCACAACTTAAATATGTCTCCTAACTGACAACTGTTTACTAAACTGGCATAAATGTTTTCATTACATATGATTCTAGTAAACCACCTGAAATATTGTAAATATCCCATACCCTGTCACCAATATCTCTGTATAAGGCTAGGTTTACTCACTAATTTAACAACTTTTGTCCACCATTTACTTTGTCTATCTTAATACTCTTGCTTAATCTAAAAACCTCTTCCTTGTCCTGTCACTCATCTTCTACTTCTTTCCATCCTTAATTTCTTTTTGCTCTTTGACTCTCAGCTTCTTACTTCACCTCTAGCACTAGCAGTAAATAACACTAATATAATACTATCTGTTCCACAATCATACAATACCATCTATTCCTTGATCATATCATACTATCAATTCCATGATCTTATAATACCAACTATTCCACAATCATATAATACCATCTATTCCACAATCATATAATACAGTCTCTTCCACGATCATATAATATTATCTATTCCATAATCATATAATAATATCTATTCCACAATCATATAATGCCATCTATTCCACAAGCACACAATACATTGTCTTCCATGATTATGTAATACTATCTATTCCATGATCATATAATACCATCTATTCCACAATCACATCATACATTCTCTTCCACAATCATATAATACTGTCTATTCCATGATCATATAATACCATCTATTCTAGATCATATAATACTATCTGTTCCACAATCATATAATACCATCTATTCCTCGATCATATAATACTATCTATTCTATGATCATATAATACCATCTATTCCATAATTATATAATACTATCTATTCCATGATCATATAATACCATCTATTCCATAATCATATAATACTATTTACTCAGTGATCATATAATACCATCTTTTCCATGATCATATAATGCCATCTATTCTGCTACCACTTTTTCAGGTAAGTACAATATGAAATTACTACTAAATGCCCCACTTCCTGTCTACTGTGCTATATAATTCACTCACAAACATCCCTAACTACGTATTAATTAAACTTTATTTCTCTCCTCCTGAGCAGTTTTTGGGCTTTTCTATCTATCACTATAATTTTCATATGATTAGTTTTGTTAGGCTTATTATTTGTAAATATTTGATGTCTTGACTCTGTTCATTGTTTTGTACATGTATACAGTAACTGTTGTAACTGTGTATTTAATGTCATTCATATTATATTTCTAGTCTCTGGGAAGCTTTTCTTCCTTGGCCTCTGCCGAAAAGTTTTTTTTTTTTTTTTTTTGTTTTTTACCCAGTCTGACTTTCCCAGGTAAGTGAAAGGAATCCTGTTCCATAAATAGGTTAACCAAGCCTGTGGTAGTGGGCAGTGCTAGTTAAAGTAAAGTTATATAAGTTTGTTTAAAGACCAGGAAAATGTCAAGTTAATGTTGATGCAGATGGTTTGACACTCTGTTCAACTACACAACTTTATATTTTGATGCTCTGCTCTCCTAGACAGTTGAATGTCACTTATTAAGTATCAATATTGAATGTCAGAGATGGAAGGGGGCTGAATACCACTGATCAAGAACTGATGTTACAGTCACATTCAATGCAGCAGTTCATCCTGAATAAATTAAACACTAGACTACCAAACCTATAATTCTGTCATCTGTTCATGAGTGTATATTGTAAGGTTGCCTGTAATAATGGAGCCAAGGTTTATGCCATACTATCTCAGAATACTAGCTTTAAGTGTCAGGGATGGGCCTATAGTTTGTGGATACTCCTCAAAGATACTCTATACTTCTGAAAAGTTGTATCAGGCTCATCTTGGAATATACAGTATCAATGGATTGGTCAGACTGTTGTTCTGATGGTCTGGTGATAAGAAAAAGAAAAGAAAAAATATAATAATGTGTTACTTGCACACACACACACACACACACACACACACACACACACACACACACACACACACACACACACACACACACAGTAAATTACTAACTAAATCACCTTTATACCTATATGGATGGGTTCAAAGGTAAGTTCTAGGCTACTTGCCATTTTTATAATAGCCAATCTCTTCTTTAAAGGTGAGAATCAAACCCAGTACCTTATGTTTGTGAGGTAAACACCTTAACAATTATACCAACTCCCAACCCTGAATTATTTAAAATGTCATAGCCTATGATCCCTGAAAACTATTTTGGCCTTTTCCTTGGAAAATTTTGTAGTTTCAGTAGATCCTCATTCAGAATGGGTAAATCGATATGTTATGAATTATTCTGCTTGTCAATCAGCCTCTGAAAAATCTAAGACAGTTTTAGTATTAATGGTATTCTGGAAATTCTCATCTCTGGGAATGAATCTAGTTTCACTCAAGCAATTTGCAGACTTTATGAAGGAAAATGAAATTCTCAGGTAACAACTGGAAGAGAGACTGTGGAAACAACACTCAAGGTTCCGTTATGGTTAAACAATTGCATCTTAGCTACAGCTCCGTGAAACTCAGTAAAACCTCTAAATAGTCATTATTTTATTATAGTTTGTAAGCTTTAAAGGTGTTCAGTGCTCTCTACAAGTTGTCACCTGGAGCAGCCATCCCCTACGTGGCACTTAGGCCATAACACCCTGTTGATGGCAGCAAAACAGGAGCAGGATCTGGAGGTGCTGATCACACCTATATTGGACAATAAAGAGTAAAGTCAGGGAGCACTGAAAACAGAAAGTGTTGAGCATATATCTTCAGGTGGATAGAGTCCAGAAACAAAAGACAATACTTCTAATTTAAGGGGGCCTTGGTCAGACCACAACTTGAGTGCAGTATGCATTTCTGGAGGCCATAAAGAGAAATGAACATCATGCTGCCAGAAGGAATCCAGATAAAAGCAGTCAGACCACATGCATCCCTGGAGTCAGTAAAAGGAAATAATTGTCATGCTGCTAGAAGGAATCCAGGGAAAAGCTACCAGAATGGTCCATACAAAAGAAGGGAACAAATCTGACCAAAAGCTAGAGATTTTCTCACCTGAGACCAGTCAGGTAAATGTGAAGGTGTTGTCTTGAGCAGGAAACCCAGATGGGTAAAGAGACCATACACACTACATTGTAGGGACTAACTGCGCCATTGGTGTCCCAAAGTACTTTTTCAAAGAGATTATTTTAGACCACTGAATGGAGTACTATAATGTACAGTGAAGAAGGAATCTACTGATGCACCCATGAGGGCAAAGGACAGGTGGAAAAAAAGTAAAGGAAAAGCTAGGGGGTGAACGGGATAGAATGTTACATCCACTTAAAAAAGTAGACAAGTTGGGTTTATCTCATTCTATTCTATTATCAAGCAAGTATAATGTAATGTAATAAAATGACCTTCAAACACGTTATTATATCATTCTTTCATAAAGCATCAAGAACTGTTGGTCTCACACTAATGTCTATGTGGTTTGTGCTACAATCTATATCATAATAAGTGTATTCACTTTAATCATCAACTCACAACAGGAAATGTAGAAGTATTAAAATATATTAATGGCACATATAGCCAAAACAGGAAAAGAAAACAAAAAAGTACTTCCAGGATGGCTGCACATTGAGTAACAGCTTGTTTCTAGCTATCCCAGTGTGAAAACAGAAACTCAGCAGAAAAGGCCAGTGGACTTGTGTGTATGGGTAAATTTCAGGAACTGGCTAGTAAGTGCACTGCCTGGATGCCAGGAATACAGAAATAAAGACGACCTGGAAAAATCAGCTGCAAAAGGTAAGGAAGAAACACTGGCTGGGGAAAGTTCAGCAGCTGTTCAGCAAAAAGCAATGTAACCTTCAGACATGACTTCCAGTAGCCCACAGGAAGATATAAGACAACTCCATACAGACCTGGTTAAAATAAACAAAAAATAAATAAATACACCAATAAACTTTCAGCGATCAAGAGCCTTTACTTAGTAGTTCATCCAGTACCTCTGCCTTTAGCCTTCAAAGGATACATTCATTAAAACAGACTCACAATCTATACCTAAAAAATCCCCAGTTACACTCATCATTAATTAATACCCTTAAAGTACACCATGCAATAAATATTTTTCTCAAATATTATATGACTTAATGTAACACATCCAAAAATCAATAACATCCTAATGTGCAAAAAAGCATGAACATCCAAAATAATATGCAAAACAAAAACATTACCCAATCGTGTAGCTGAGATTAACTTCAAGAATAAGGCCCTTAGGATGAAGTGTCCTATAGTTCAAAATCATTTTACTCTCTACGTAAGCCAGTTTTTTCTTAAAATCCCCACCTCTGCACAACATGGGCTGAGCTCAAACACTAAAAAAGAAAGATTTATCAGAACCCAAGTGCACAGAGTTAAAATGTTAACTCACAGAACTCTTCCTATTATTATTGCTTATGTCCCCAAATGATCCAATATTCTAACTTTAACTGCTCTTTTTGTTTGACCTGTATACCATTTCACATCATTGCATCCACACCCCACTATATAAATCACCCCACAGGAACTGCAGGTAAATTTTCCCCTACATAAAATTTTATGTCCATTAATAAAGGAATCAGAAATGTTTCTTATTTTACTGCCAACTTTGCAGTGACCACATGTAAACGATCCAACCATTTCAGATGGTTCACTGAATAATGGCACATTCAACAATTCTTATAAATTCATAAATCTTCCCACCCGGAAATCTTCTCCACTCAATTTCTCTGTCTTCTTTAATAATGGCACCTACATATCTCCTGACCCCTCCACCAAGCTCCTCGGAGTAGAGATAGACAACAACCTATGCTTTGACTCTCACATTAACAGCACAATAAAACTAGTCAACAGAAAACTTGGCTCCTTGTTTAAAATTAAACCATTTCTTACACCACTTGCCAGAACCTCCATAGCATATACCCATTTGATTTCTACCCTACTGTACGCCTCCCCCATCTATACATATCTGTCCAAAACTAACCTCTCCAAACTAACTGTTGCCTACAACAGTATTGACAGATTTGCCTCTGGCTCTACCTATAGAACTCACCACTGCCTAAACTTAAAACAACTAGGATGGCTAGAACTGCATAATCTCATCTTATTTCACCAGCTCTCTTTAGCCCATAAAATCCTCTACAAACCTACCAGCACCCCTATACTCACGACTCTCATTAGCCCTTATTGTAATCTCAAAAGTCTGCGTTCCTCTAACAAACTTCTAATATCTACCTGTAAATCCAACAACTTAGCAGGCGATTCCTTGTTCTCCAACACAATTGGTAAAGCCTGGAACTCCCTTCCGTCCAACCTCACTGCTCTCTCCACTCTTCCCAGCTTCAAATCCCAACTCAAAACTCACCTCCAAACTCACTGGCTCTGCCCCTGCTCTAACCCAGACTAGCTAGTATTCTGTTCCTAGAATTCTCACTTATCTTGCTTCTAATCTTTTCAAAAGCTTACTACTAAATTCAATTCTGTTTTTTCTGCATGATGTTCTTATTTTTGCTTATTGCAGACACTGTAAAATATTTTTTCTTCTCTGAACTATATGTGTAACTTTTTTTTACTGCTAAATGCTTTTAATGTTTAATGCTCAAATGTACCTCACTTGGAGCTTTTCGCCCCGGGCCTCTGCTGAAAATGGACATGAATCCAGTTGGACCAGCCCGGTCAACAAATGTAAAATAAAAAAATAAAATAAAATAAATCTTCCATAAGAAAAAAATAACATAATCTGGAAATAAATGTCCCACAGTCTCATCCATACAAACAATGTGCCAAAATTCCTAAACCAACTTTTTCATTATGTTAGAAAAGGGAGAACATTTTGTCACAAAATATAAGGCCTTTTCCTCATATGTTTGCCCTTCTCTGTTCCTTCTTTCATTAACAACACCCTTAACCATTCTGTTGGTTGGACCTCTTTTGTTCCCCAAAACTTATTCCAAGAAAGAATTTAATACTTCCTCATCATAACGTCTTTCCCACAACCTGTTCTTAACTTCAATTAGATATTGATTTCTAAATTTTCTTTCAGAGGTATTTCGGGAAATATGTTTAAACTCACCATATGGAAGTGATCTCAATAAGTGGGGGGATGAATACTCTCAGCATGCAAAAAATGTTAACTGCAGTTACTTTCCTAAATGGCCTGTGATGTATTTTGTGCAAACAATCCACATAAAATTCAGCATCCAAAAACTTAATAGAAATATCACCCAAAACTGATGAAAATTTTAAACTATGTTCATTCTGATTAAAATCAGTAATGGAAGAATTAAATTCAGCTGGCTTCCCCTTACAGATAAACAAATTATCAATATATCATTTATACATAACCATATCTTCCCTAATAAAAAATAACTCAGTGCTATAAATCAACTTCCTTTCAAAATATCCCATATACAAGATGGCATAAGTGGTATCATAAGGGGCACCCATCTCTGTACCTTTTTTTGGAGAAAATTTTCATTACTGAATTTGAAATAATTATGTGTTAGACAAAATTTCAACAACCTGATAATAAAATCTGTGTGAAGATCCTCCCCCATGATATCCCAAATTGCCTACAGGCCCCGTCTCAGTTGTATGTTAGTGTACAGGGCATTGATATTAACTGATGTCCAATAATAATCCTTTTCCCACTTTATTTTACATACTTCATCACACAACTGCTGGGTGGTCTTAATATGTGCTGGGATATTTGTCAAAAAGCTTTAAGTAATGAATCTAACAATATCCCAACATTTTGCAAATATGAGCCTACCCCAGAGACAATCGGCCTACTCAGGGGATCAAACAAGTTCTTATGTAACTTCAGGATGGCATAAAAAATTGGATCATGAGCCCTAGGAATTTGAAGTCTTTTACATTATCCCTTGTTAAGAAACCCAATTGTGCACCTCTCTCTAATAACTCCAAAAGTTCCTCATTAAATACATCTTTAAGGTTTCTAGATAATGTCACATAATCATCCAAAATCAACAATAAATTCTCTACCATCTTATGATACTTGACCCTCAACATAACCACCCAGTTGCCACCATTGTCAGCCTGCCTAAATACATACATGCCCACCAAACCCCTTAACTCTTTGAGGACGTTCCATTCTTCCTTATTAAGATTGTAACATTGTTTAGATTTGACAAACATAAAATATTCAAATTCAACTATCTGGCACAAAATCTGTTTAAAGAAACATACTGCCATCAACATTTTGGGAGGTACATATTCATTACTAGTAGAAAACAGTGTAACTGTAAGTTTGCCATAACCCATAGATAAAAATTATTGACTCTGCATCCTCACAAAAAGATTCAGAATCATATACAGAAATGTCTAACAAAAGATCATCTTCCTTTATATTTTCAACACATTCTTTTATATTTACATTACTATCTTTTTTATCAAAAACACTCTTAGGTGTAATTTCCTATAAAACCTTTTAATTTCTAGCAACATTTCTGCTAAAGCTGGAACTTTCATTGGAACAACTTTTGTACCTTTGCTGAGAACCTTTAACATACGTTCCAATAGAACTATATCAGACAAGTTAACAATTTTTAAATGGTTATTGTTACTTACAGTCTCAGTAGATAAGAAAAAGTCCAATTCTTGATGACTAGGGAAAAAAATCTTTCATGCTCACATCCCCACAACCAAAACTTGCAGTGTTATAGGGCACATTATGCATAAGATCATCAACTGGAAAACTGCCAGGAAAAAACAAACATTCAGCTAAGTCTTCTTTCCTTTGCCATGGTTCTTTTGCCCTTTTCCAATGTTCATTTCAGAAAAAAGTCTTTTCTCTCACACATCAGACTGCTGTGAAAAGTCTGATGTATCTTCACCCTTGATGTTTTCAAAGGAAATGCTCTTTTTGGATATAGACTCAAGTGGTGATACAGAAGAGACCCTTCCAACTCCAACAACTTCATTCAGCTTGCAAAAAACTACCCTGGACCTTCCATGGCATGGTTTACACTACCAAGTGTAAACAATACCACTCTGGAAATCACCTGTGTCCCAGGTTAATTTTCTTCTTTTGCTTCAATTTTTATCAATTTTCACTTTAATTTCCTTCATGTTGATAGAAAAAGAAGTCTCAGGAGATTCACTAGCCAGTTTACACTGCAACTCCATAATATCACATGCAGCTTCTCACTGGCCCTCACCTTCCTCTTAATTAGCTCCCAAAGCCATCCTAATACACATTCCAGTGATACTTGTTTCCATTCTTCCAATAAATCATGTTCATCCTCAGTAAAATCCAAATGGCACATATAGTCAAAAACAGGAAAAGAATTTGAAAACAGAAACTCAGCAAAGAAGGCCAGTAGACTTGTGTTTATGGGTAAATGTCAGTTACTGGCTAGTAAGTGCACTGCCTGGATGCCAGGAAAAAAGAAATACAAAAGACCTGGAAAAAATCAGGTACAAAAAGTGAGGAAAAAACACTGACTGGGGGAAGTTCTGCAGCTGCTCAGTAAAAATCAAAGCAACCTTCAGAGATCACTTCCAGTAAGTCAAATGAAGATATAAGACAACTGCATACAGACCTGGTTAAAATAAACAAAACACTGATGGAGTATATCAACACAAAAAAAAAAAATAAAAGGCTAGAAAAAATGGAAAAATCTCTAAGCAGATATTCAGATGAGATGATAAAGCTGCAAAAATCAGAGGGCGAAATGAAAAAAAGGCTGGCTGAATATGAGACTGCTCAGGAAGAAATGTTTCATAGAATAATAGAATTAGATGACAGACCACATAGGGAAAACTGAGATTTTCAGCTATACCAGAGAAGATGGAAGGAACAGACTGCATTAATTTTATGAAAGCACAAATAAGCAACTGGACTGGTATTCCACAGGAGTTGCTAGTTGAAGGGGCACATTGTGCATATGCTCCAAACCTAGCTATAAGAAAGCAACCTAGACCTTTAATAGTAAAGATGCTATCCTACCAGCAGAAGTAGGTGATTCTGACAAAACTGTAGCAGAAGGACAAAATACTAAAAGTGGGAGACAGCAGAGTGTTTGTGGAGAATGATTACTCATTGTTCACCAGGCAAAAGAGAAGTAAATCCGTTCCACTATTCAGAGAATGTCAAGACGCAGGTGTGAAATTCAAACTGCTGTAGCCACCTGTCTTTAAGGTATTCTTCCCTGGAGGGACAAAATCATTTTTGATGAAGTGCATACTAAGGAGGAAATACACAAGTTTGTCCAACAAAAAGTGAGCTGTGAAAGAGAAGAAGATTCTGCTTCTTGTTCCTCTGGTTATAAAGACCACAGAGAGTCTATAACTATGAAACATTTCCAGTATTTCAAAGGAAATGTTGGACATAAGCAAGGTAGTTGACTAGAAAAATCAAGAGTACATTGGCAATGAAGCAGATACAGGATATGGGTGATGGGGAAGAACAGTAATAAAACCAGTAACTTAATGTGGAATTACAATGCAATAATTATATTTGTGAAATATGACAGAACAAGAAATTCTGAAAATATTGGACTTTTTCAAAATTGTTTGGATTTGTGGGGGACTCTAAAGTATATGCCCTGCTTCATGTCATTAATGTTCAAAAAATGCTTTGGGGAGGAGATGAGAGGAGGAAAGCTAACTCTCAGTAATGAAAACACTTTCTTTTCTTAAAAGTACTGTATTTGTGGTGCATAGTTTTCTCTGCATGTTATTTTTAAGTGTAATGGGGATTGTAAACAGAAGTTCTTCTTTTTCTCCATTCTTCTCTCTTTTTTTTTTACAGTTTTGAGAAATATAGGCAATGAGGTGGGGAAAAAAGAAAAAAAAGCAGCCTGGTTAGAAAGGCATGACAAAGTTAAAACTGATGTGCGTTTTTTCATTCTTACATGCAGAAATGACTGGCTTAAGGACCTTAGATTGATTAGTTTTAAGAGAGCGCAAGTGAATTAAAAAGAATATTGAATACTATGAGGCTTTTTTCTCCAGCAAATGCATGCATACTACATAGTAATTTTGCAGCTTCTCTTCATGTCTCCATGGAGACTATCTGATAAAGAGAAACTGGAGACAGTCTGGCTGTGGAAAAGGAAAAAAAAAATAACAGAGAATTTGGCTAGGACTTAATTTTCTCTGAAAACAATCAGACGTTTTCCCAGCTATGAAAGCTTTAAAGATAATACAAAACCAATTAGACTTTAAGTAACGTTTTTTCATTTTTTTTAAATGCAATGTGGATACTAATATAAACAGTTTTTTTTTCTTTTTCTCCTTTCGTTTCTGTTTTTTTTTTGTTCAGTCTTAAGAAATGTAGGCACTGCAATCGAAAAAGAGGAAGAGAGGGGTGAGAGAGGAAGGATTTGGTTAAGAGAGTATGACAAAAGAAAAATCAGTGTGCTTTTTCCCATGCTTGCATAGGGAAATGACTGGCTTAAGACCCTAGGCATTATCCAGTAACAAGTTTATTACAAAGTTTGTAAATTAAAAAGAATATTGAATATTATAAGGCTTTTTTTCTGGTAAACAAGTTAACCTTAGCACTTTTGTGTCTGTTTGCATGTCAGTAGAAGACAATTTGATAAAGAGAAGTGGCTTGGAAAAAGTGTTTTCTGAACGCATTCAAGTGTTTTCTCAGCTGGGAGAGCTATAATGATAGACAAAATCAAATATCCCTTACTAATAGCACAGGCTGTACCATGGGTCTTAGCATAAATAACCTTTCTTTTTGGACAAACCTAGCCTGTCCATTTGTCTATCAACCTAGAACGTTTGCTCTTATTAGGAAGCAAAAACTTTAGAATTTGAAGATGTACATAGTTTTGTGTCTTATTATTAAGTTAATAGGTTTTGGGGGAGTTGGGAGGTTTGTTTGAGGGCTTTCAAAAAAAACAAAAAGTTATGTAAGATGTGGCATAGGCACAACTGGATATGACAAGAAACGACTGTATAAAAGACCAACCTGCCAAACAGTATATGCATGCAACATAAAAGTTGGAACTAGGCATTTAACAAAAAAAGTTATACATAAAAGGTGGTAAAATAACTATATAAGAAAATTGTGCTTTCTGTAATGTCTTTCAATCTGAATGGTCTTACAAATAAATATAAAAAAGAAAGAATAGTGAACTATTTAAAAAAAATGTACAGTGCAAATAGGTATGCTACAGGAGACACAACTCGAAAGAATTGAACATATGAATTTGATAAAGAAAGATTTTCAGGATGGTTATTCAGTGGAATATCTTGGGCAAAGGAAAAGAGGAGTACTTATACTAATTGCAAGAGGAGTTCTAATAGTGACTGAAGAGGTTAAAAAAAGATAACAATGGAAGATACAGAGCACTAAGGGACTACTGGCTAGGGAGGAGGATTACACTGGCATGCATTTACATTCCACCTAAAACTGCTATAGTGGAGCTAAAGAAATTTCTGGGAGAAATAATCAGCTTTCAGCAAGGAATATTACTTATAGGTGGAAACTGGATTTTGGTTTGCAACAATGAAGATGTATCTCAGGGGGCTAGAAGGGAAAATATAACAAAGGAGGGTAGATTTTTGAAGAAAGTTATGAACATTTTTGGCATGGAAGATGTGAATTCAGTACTAGAAGTCTGGAGTGAATTTACATCTTATTCACCAAGATACAAAAACTGGGCTACGCTAGATAAATTTTATATATCACAGGAGAATATACATTTAATTGAAGGCCTCAAAATGCACCCAATAACTATTTCAGATTATGCGTCAATAATAACTAAAATAAAAATGCAAGGTAATGAAATAAAAATGAGACACTGGCGCTTTCCCACCTATCGGTTGAAAAAAGAGGAATTTAAGGAATGGGTTTTGGAATTAATTCAGGAGATACCAGAGAAGGTAGAATTTTCTTCTGAAAATATAACTAGGGAGTGGGATAAAATTAAATTGGAGTTTAAAACTAGGGTGAAAATAAAGGAAAGGGAGCTATAGTTAAGATGTAACAAGAATTATTTATATGGACTGACAAATGTTAAAGTATTGCAAAATAGGGGAATCTCTCAGAACAAGAAAATGAGCAACTGCAGAATGCTAAAAAGAAAATAAGGGATTACCTCAATAATATGCAAGGGTTTAGAAAGCTTGCTGTTAAGCAACTGTTTTTTTATAATAATTCTAGAGCACAAAAACTTTAGCATAATGACTCAGGCAACAGAAAGTGGAAAGGGCTATCATCAAGCTTAGGGAGCCTATAAGAAGGAAGATAAGAGATTCTGTAGAAGTATCAGAAATATTTTGGAAATTTTACGAAAGTCTGTATAAAGCAGAGAAATATGGAAATCAAGAAAGGTAAAAATAGAAATGTTTATGAAAGAATTAAATATGCCAAGGGTAGAGGTAGATGAGGCTCAATTACTAACAGTTAGGATAGGCAAAGATGAGATAGAAATGGCTGTGTAAATGTGTATATACAATCTACAGGAAAGTCCCCGGGAAAAGATGGTATTCCTGTAGAGCTTTGGAAGTTAGAAGGGGAAAAAATTATAAATATCTAGAAAGTTTTGTTTATCACTGTCGTAAGAGAAGGAGAAGTACCAGCATCCTGGAAGATGGTGGTGGTAACGGTAGTGCCTAAAGATGGTAATGATCCATCAGATCTAGCTTCACACAGGCCCATTTCAATACTAAAAATTGTGATTATAAAGTGTTTATGTCTATAATGGCTAAAACAATGGCAAAAGGGATACCACAATTGATAAATATGGATCATTGTGGTTTTGTAGAGGGGAGGCAAACATTTGAAAATATAAACAGTGCACTGATGATCCAGAAGTGGAATGTAAGAAAATACCACTTTTATTGGTGGGTCTTGATGCAGAGAATGCATTTGACAGAGTACACTGGGACTTCATAAGGAGGGCAATGGAAGCATTTGCTTTCCCTGACACAATTAATGGGTTGATTAGAAGTATATATGAGGGATCGTAGGCAAAAATTAAAGTGAGTGGGGTCCTCTCTGTTAACATTTGCTTGAGTCAAGGAATCAGGCAAGGTTGTCCGCTTTCCCCTTTGTTGTTTGCATTATATTTAGAACCACTGGCAAAGAAAATAAGAGACTCAGAAATTCAAGGATATAAATGGTATGTTAGTCAGGAAAAGCTGGCTCTATTTGCACATGGTATTATTTATAGATGACAAAACCAGAAAAGGACATTACAGTGTTGTGGAACATTTTAAGACAATTTCAAATATTCAGAAGATAATACAAAAATTGAGAAACTGGAAGTTTTGTTATATGGATATTGATACTAACATACAAGCCATTAAAATATTTTTATTCCCTTTAGTCTTATACACATGTCAGGCATGTTTTTATCAACCAGAGGAGAACCTGTGGATAGCAATTAAAAAAAGAATTGAAGGATTTTATCTGGGAAGGGAAGACAGCAATGGTCAAGTGGGATAAGCTGATTCTTTCACTAGAACTAGGATTACCCAATTTGAGGGGGTATTTTAGAGCAACACAGTTAAGGCTCTTATACATAGCATGAGCAGAAAACTATAATTCAAAATGGAAAGGAATGATGATGATACAGGGATGAAGCTCAAAATTTGTTTATGCAGAATCTTAAAGAGAACGACAGAAATCATACAAAGTATTATATTCATAAAATAGCAGGGACTATTTGAAGAACTAAACCACCATGAGAATGGAGAAAGAGATTCTGCTGATAGGGATGACTGTGGTTAGGGATAATGAAAATAGGCAAGAGGAGACTGAAATTTATTGGAGAAAACAGGCAAAGGAATAAAGGTATTGGGAGCAAATAACTAAAAAGGGAAATAGAATGGGAAGAGGCCAAAAATGTATTTGGACTGCAGGTTAGAGAATTCCTTCCCTACCAAGGATTGATAGAGCATAGGCAAAGAGAAAGAAATAGGGGGATCCTAAATGAAAGACCAGCACTTGTAGAGTTTTTAATAGAATCTTGAACAGACTCTGATGTTACAAAAGGAATAATTAGTAAAGTATATAAAATATTGCATGATAATTATAAGAATAAATCAGAAAAGCTTAGAAAGGATTGGGAAAAGAGACTGGATAAACATTTCACAAAGAGACAATAGGGGATATATGTATATCTCTCAATTATCCAACAAAGTCTAGAAGATTTAGGATCTTTGCCTGGAAGTGTATATATAGGCATTTTTATACCCCAAGTAGACTCCAAAGAATTTTTCCTCAACTGGATAGCACATATTGGAAATGTGATGGGCAAGAAAGAGATGGCCAGAACATATTTTGTGAGAGTGTAATGAGTTGGCAGACTTTAGGGATTCCCTGCAGACCACTCTGTTGGAGATGCTGGGTGAGCAAATTGGACTGACTGGGAAGATTAATTTTTTAAGCTATGATACAGAATCGGAATTGACTAGACATAGTAAAGCCTTTCTGAGTCTAATTATGGTGGCTGCCAAAAAAGCAACCACAAGAAAATGGAAATCAAAGTCTAGACCAGCTTTACTAGAAGTAGTAAATATAGTAACAGACATCCCAAAAAAGTTAAATATCCATCTGACCACCAAGGCTGTGGGCATGAATAAATGCCCAAACTGAAGTAAAACGAAAAATCTTTAATAAGCAGTAAAACAAGACAAGTGTTTTCACAACCAGTGCTTCATCATATCCTACAAAGAACAAATTAAACAGCTCAAACTTTTAAAATACAAGAAACCAATCAAAAACAAACATCAGTTAATGATGCAGTGGACAAGCCTTCAAGGCAGGTTTTAAAGGAATGGTAAAATTTAATCCAGGCATTCTATGTGCCTATAAATTGGCTATCCATTTCATTTCCATCAATTCCTTTTTGCTGACAATATCACCACCCCTTAAACTATCATTTAAAATTTCCACAACTGTGAACTTAATAATATGCCCTGCATGATTACTAATAGGGTTTACCTATATTTTCTCTCAATTCAGAAACTTTCTGTAACTTGCTTATGACATCAGTCAACTTATAACCCCTTTCAACAAACTCATCTACAAGGATGTTGTTAGCCTGCAAATAGTCACACTCCATCATCTGTAATCGGGAAATACATAGAAACTGTCCTTTCAGGACATTATTGAATATTCTCTTAGGATGCATGCTCTGCCTTGAAAGGAGACCATTTCTTCTACAGCCCTTCAGAAAAAATTGTGAATCTACGAGCCCATCTTCTCTAAACACTAATGTAGTGTCCAAAAAATCAATGCATTCTGAAGAGGAATGCATGGTAAATCTAAAGCATGGACTACTACTTCCTAAATACTTCACAGTCACATAGTCTTTCATGTGTACCCTCCTATAAAACAAAAATATCATCAACAAAACATTTGTAATATATAACATGATTGTTAAACTCATGCCCTGAAAAAAATACATCTGCCTCCCAGTTAGCAACACTAGGTTGGCATAACTGTTTGCGCAGGGTGTCCCCATGGCAACACCCTGCTTTTGTAAGTAAAACTTATCATCAAACATAAAAACATTATGTTCTAAAATAAGGTCTAATAAAGCACAAATTAGTTTAATACGTTCATGTGTCAATGTACTAAAGCCATTCAAAAAAGAATGTATAGAGTTAATACAAAAATAATTAGGAATTATAGTAAATAATGTATTAATATTCAATGTAACAAAAATAAAATTTCTATCAGAGCAATCTAGGGCACGTATACATTCATCAAAGGTCTGAAGGAAATCTTCAGTGTCTCTTAACACAGCCGAAGCCTTTCTCAAAACTGGTTTCAATTGTTGTTCAACAAAAATGGATAGTGGCTCATTGAACCACCCCTTCCAAGCACGATAGGACCATAGGGGTGGGTCACCCTTCCTTTTATGTATCTTAGGAAGGCCATTCAATGAGGGAACCAGTGGATGTTCAACTAACAAATAATCATTCAGATCCTTCGTTAACATATTAGTAAACAATAGATCATACATAGAAACCTATATATCTTGTATATAGCGATTAATCTCAAATCTGGCCAGAGATAAATATGTATTAGAACCAACTCCAAAAAGAGAAATACCTCCAATAGGCTAAAAGCTGGGAACTCTTCAAAATGTTGAAAAAGTTAGCCAAAAAACAAAGGAATCCCAGAGCCAAGGCTTAGCAAACACTGATATTTAATAAAATATGTATGCACTTTCAAACAGAGTTCTTCAGACAAGTTAAAAATGTAGCAAAACCAACTTTTAAACACACATCAATTAAAAACAAACCAATTATTTTGCTTATAGCAATTACTTATGCAAATCCCATGATTTTAAAACCGATCTTAAAGAGACCTTCTCATTAATATCCGGTTTTCTATCAGCACAGAACTTAAAAATCCAATACATTTCCCTTTCTTCAGTATAATTTTTTAAATCACCTCCATGTTGTCCTTTAAACACAGTTTCTACAACCTTAAATATAAAACTATGTGAAGGTCCTGACTCATGCACATGTTTAACAAGAGCATTGGTTAAATCACTTCTCCTAATAGCATATTTATGCTCACGTATTCTTTCATAAAACATTCTATTAGTTTTTTCCTAGATAAAAACTTTCACATGCTAAGCATGTTGCTAAATAGACACTGTCTCTAGTTTTACAATGTGCATGTACCTTAAAAACAAATCTTTGTTTAGAAGCAGGATGTATAAACAGATTTGCCATTTCTATAAAAGAACAATATTTACATCTACCACATGGAAAGGTACCAGAAGGTAAATGCCTATATGAAGTGTCTTCCTGACACAATTTGGACTCCCTATGGCACAGCCATTTTTTTTTTTAAAACAGGTTTATTGTTTTAACATATAAGAGAAATATCATAACAATTTTATACAAGTAATTAAAAATAGGTATTATTATAATATTCAACAAAACAACTAAAGTATTTACAAAGACATCCACTACAATCAGATCAATTAATTAAACTAAAATACCATGCTATTGAAATTAAAATTTTTTAACAAATTTTGTAAATTATCCCATACAATATAATAAGATGTTTTTCTATTTGTTCTTGTCCTAATTGTGTTTATTTCCATATGGCACACTATATTCATAACATTTTTAAATTCATTGAACGAAGGAGGTGTATCTGAAATCCAATTTCTAGTTATTATTTTCCTAGCCACTGCTAGAATAGACCATAACAAGGGAAGCGTAACCTTTTAACACTTTGAGGTACAGGTGTGTTGAATAATATAAGAGATTTAGAAATAATGAAATTATCTGTAAAAGAGCCTGCAAAAATTCATTAATTGACTTCCAGTATTCTTTCAATTTTATACAGTCATAAAACATATGAGCCCAGTCAGCATTAATTTCTACATTACATCTCTTACATAAATTATCTTTATTATTTATTTTATTCATCATCAAAGGTATATAAAAGTTCTATGTAAAATGTCCATGTATAAAGTCTCCAGACAATGGAAGACGTAGTTCTATAAGCAGATTCCAATATATATTGTTTATCTTGTTGATTTGGTGGGTCCCCATTAATAGAAGTGAAATAATTCCAGTATGAATCTACACTGTAAAAGTTTCTTGTCTGATAATTTTATGTATGTATGAAAGTTTACCTTTATCAGAAACTTTATGTTGTAAATTTAATATCAAGTAATCAATCAGTGTTGGAATAGATTCTTTAACTGTTATAGACATTAGATCTATTTTATTAATGAGATGTTGTCTAAAGGTCTGAACCTCTAACCAGCAAGTTTCTCTTAGATCAAATTCTTGTTTTAAGAAATCTAGATTTTTAACTTTATTATCAGATATCAACTGATACCAGTACTTTAGATCATTATCTATAGCTAAATGAGTTCCTTCAGAAGTAGATGACAAAAGCATACCCTGAGTATACATTATAGGGAATACAATAAAATTCCATTCCCTATACTTAGGGTGCATGAATATAAAGTTACGATAACTAATAATAATATTTAACGGGTAACAAACCATATGTTTAGGTGTAATAGGTGAAGTACAAAATTCCTTTAGTAACCATAACATGGAGTTATTTACAATCATATTTTTATGTGTTAAGGAGATTTTCATGAAGTGCATACTAATTAGCTCCCAATAATCTTTCCATTTTGTGACATATGACTGATCTATTAATAAAGTAATAACTTTTACAATAGAAGAGATAGTATATAAATAAAAGTCTGGAAAAGAAATACCCCCTTGAGACCAGCTATTAGTATGTTTCTTTAATGCAATCCTAGGTCTATTAGCTGCCCATAGGAAATTTAACATTAGTGTATTCAGTTTCTTGATAATTATTTTTGTAGGTGGAAGTATTATTGATTGTATTAAGTATAAAATCTTGGGGAATATTATCATTTTAATAATTGTAAGTCTCTCCTCCATAGTAAAAACATATTATTCCAGGTATTAAAAAGATTTTGTATATTAAGAAAACAGGTATTATAATTATTATATATAATAGATTTAATATCTTTAGATAGTATTATACCTAAATAAGTTATCTGACCTGAATTGGGTACATATTTAGTAAAATCACTAACGAGAATATTTTTTCGTGTATATATAGGTAGTATTTTAGTTTTTTCTTCATTGAATATTAAACCAGAAATACTTTTAAAATTCATCATGTTATCAAATAGAGACTGCATAGAAGAATTAGATCCTGCTGATGTAATTAGAACATCATCTGCAAAAGTTGAATTTTGGATGTTGTATTTTCATCTATTTCAAAACCCTCTATGTCAGTACTGTTTCTGATCAAATTAGCCCAAGGCTCCATTACTAAAGTGAATAATAGTGGAGAAAGTGGACATCCTTGTTTTGTACCTTTAAGAATGGGTATTTTTGTGAAACATATGTTCCTACCTTAATATAAGCCAACGTTCCTTTGTATAAATGCTCAATTAGATTTACAAATGCATCTGAGAAGTTTGTGCACTTCACTAAGGTAAATAGATAGTCCCAACTTACTGAATCAAATGCTGAACTTATATCAAGACTAATAAGTGTTAAATCTTTCTTTTTCCTATTTGCAAAATCTATTAATGTTAAAGTTCTTCTTATATTATCAAAAGTATTTCTATTTACAATGAAGCCTGTCTGATCTATATATATAATGCCGGGAATGATTGTCTTCAATCTATCAGCAAAAATACTCATAAACATTTTATAATCAACATTAAGTAATGAGATGGGCCGATATGAAGAACATCTAGTTGGATCTTTATTAGGTTTTAAAATTGGCGAAATAAATGTATATTGCCAAGATGGGGGGGTTATTAACTC